>NC_081148.1:7103066-7287265 GCF_958295425.1 Solea solea | reverse complement strand
TGGCTCTGTTCCTGTTTAGTATCCAAGATTCCCATAGGTGTGTTCATGGTGTAGACACAGTGGGAGCGGGAGCAGTCATTCTGTGTTGTGCTTCTTTGCCCCAGTCGCAGGGAAACAGCAGTAAAAACAGTGTAGTCAGCAGCAGCAGCACCAAAGACAGCAGCATGTCATCTACAGCACCAATGGTACTCCATCTCTATTTGGTTTCTCTCACATTTGCTTTTCATGGCATCATTTCATTGTTTCCTCTTTATTTTATTTATTTATTTATTTATTTTTTAATGATTACTTCCGTCCACTGGTCACATCCCACCTTCACTAAAATCACCTCAGTAAAAGTCTCTCGCTCACGCTTCATCTTCTGCCTTCTCCGCTTCTGTCGTAAAAACACAAATTGTGATGTTGGCGGTGGATTGGATGACTTTAAAATGAAACGTCTGTGTGTGTGTGTGTGTGTGTTGTGTGTGTGTGTGTCCCTGGCGAGTGTTTTACCCAGACCTCTTGTGGATACACTCGTATATAAATGCACACGGTGCACGACACTGACAGGTGGACGAATGGCTTTCATTTTGCAGAGCAACAGCAGACACTTCAATCAGCTCCTGCTCAGCCACGCTGTGGTGACTCCTTTGTGTTCTCAGCTGTATCACCAGCATTGGTGCGTTGCTTCTGAACTAGGGCGCAGGGTTATTGCAATGTCTTCAAAGGTTGAACCTCCACTACATGAAAAGATTCTTTACCACCTGAAACCAACAAAATCTTATATAAAAGCAAACAACGACGGAACTGTTTCAATCTTTCAATATCTTGGAATACTAAATAAATGTAGTCATAAAATTGTATGACATAAGCTTTAATACTATCTACAAGCATTATAGTTTTAGAGCCTTTTAGCCTCTGAAATTCTTATTCAGTTATTATTCAGCAGATAAATCAGTGCATCTCCTAATGAGAGTTACTTTTACAAATCATCTGAATTGTGAATGACGTGGACTTCTGGGTAAAACATGAGCTGGTGTGGACAGATGTTAGAGGATGCAGCCCCTGCTGTCATACATGTAATGGGATTCATACAATATGCAGCAGAGCTGGAGTGAAGCTTCCTTCAGCTCTGAAATTGCAATTTAGTGCATGAGTAAATCCCCCGATCTTTGTGCTGAGCTTTATACGGCTACACACGTTTGGGCTAGAAGCCAAACTTGCAAAAAACGGACGTGAATCATTCAGTAAAAACTGGTGAAATAGTTTTCCACTCCACTGTTTGAATTCCCTGTAACATAAAGTGTCATTAAAGGGGCTGCATGTTCCTCTGAGGGCTATATATTCACTGGATGTTGCGCCCAGTGTTGATCGGGATCACGGGTGTGCGAGCGGGTTGTTTTCCAAACACCGTGGTAGTTGGACGATCCTGATTTGCTTGTTGCTGAATGTTTTTATGTGGAAGGGTCAAGACTGAGGACGAGTCCAGTTTATGCCTGAAAAGTGAAAGAAATCAGTCACGTCATGGTCGGAACTGAAGATCACAAATGCTACTATTTAATTGTCATGTCTTTAAATTCTCATCTCTGCTTTCAAATATACCGTAGTTGATATTTCTAATGGTGTCATGTGGTAATGCTCATGTTTTATGTCTATAAAACAGTAAATATTGAACCATTCAAAAATATTATGTCACAGAAAATTTCAACTCTAGTCATGACTGTAGTCTTATCAACATCACTGATAACAAATGGGATTTTCTCACTGAGTAGTTTAGCATTTAAATGATAAAGTGACCTTTGAAAAACTGGACCATCTTCAGTTAAAACTGGTGCAGGACACAGAGAAACGTCAGAATCGGTTAAATTACGTTTGAGTCTACCGTGATTGTGTGAACTCGGGTGATAAGCTCTGCTTCCTGTCAGTCAACGTGTTGCTCTCTGTCTCAAAGTGACAGCAGCTTATGAACTGCGGTAGCAACAACTCCCAAAACACGAAGAAATCTTAGCCTCAGTTTACAGCTTTATTTCTTCGCTGACACCTTTCGGGCTCTCGTCCCAATATAGCAAGTAATAAAATGGTAAAGTGAGCGCGTGGTGTTGTTTTAGGAGTGTTCGCTCCCCGAGTTCATTAATTCAACACCTTTTATTTACTTTTTGAGAATTTCCCAGTTGGACTTTGGATATTGACGGTAACTTTTAGGTGACATGAACGCTCCTCCTCAGTCATGACCCTGACAGGTGAATATTAGTCATGCTGTTTTCATTCATTCTGGAAACAATGGTGTAGAGAACAGAGTGGGGATCAGACCGACGCTGAGCTCTTTGACACATACAGTCGTCTTTAAACCACCATTAATGATCCACAGCCTCTGTACTGTAGCTTCTGTATTTGGGTGTGCACTAGTGTCTCTGTTTGTCTTCATGGAATACGTTGATATTCCTTGGCATCTTTCCTCATGACCTCCTTCACCCATCCCGTCCCTGCATGGTAAAGTGTGTCTACCTCCCCCCAGGAAGCCCAGACAACCGTTGTACACAACCCAGCTGACGGCACCAAGGTAAGCAGCTCCTTCTGCTTCTGCCACCACAAAAACAGCCTCTACTAACACGAGCAGGTAACTGGTGCAGGATTCTCTCTCGTTATTCTGAAACTGTGACCACAGCACCGGAATGGAGTGAGTGTAGCTGACCTTCTCGCCAGTGTTCACCATTATGGTCTCACTGTAGACAAGAGGTTCACAACTGAGGGGGCCCGGCCCCCTAAGGGGGGCACCAAAGCTCTACAAAGGGTTTGATTGTTACATTTGTATTTGTAAAAAGAGATTACTTAGAATTCATTCATTTTTGTGAAGAAGAATGTAAGTAAGAAAGTAATTGAAGTGTTACATTAAAGGTTGACTATATATATATATATATATATACTATATATATATATATTATTTTTTTTTTTAAATTACCATTAAAATATATATATATTTTATTTAAATCTCTAATGAAGAAATTACAATTTAAAAGAAAGTTTATAGACACTAATTAGCCAACAAATGACATTTGGTAATTCGGAGCTCCTGCTGTTGCATTGTGGGTTAAACCACATATTTTTTATTTATTTATTTATTACAAAGTATCCAGTAAACTCCAGTTGACAGTCCCAAGCCGGGATAAATTGGAGGGTTGGGTCAGGAAGGATCATCCACTGTGGCGATCTCTAGAGAGGGGAAACATTGTAATGTTTAAAAAAAAAAAAATTAAATTTAAAGTTAAATTTTAACCACCTTTCACAATAAATTTCAACCCTGTTGCTTTAACATTTGTCTCACTCATAGGCGTCAAGATTTGATTGACCGATGAGGCAAATGAGTCGAGCAGTCCAGTTCCGTGATCAGTCAGTCAATCACCTCCTGAGCTGAATCCGACTCAGACTGATTGAACAGTCTTTGTGTGTCAATCTTCTGGTCTGGTGCTTCAGTCAGGATCCATTCACGATCAAAACTGATATAAAAGAGAAAATCCTGCACCGTCATCACACGCACACTGTGTCTCCACAGACGACTGGTCTGTTTGCTCTGTTTTATTTACATATATTAATTTTCTCTGTACTAACAAATACTTTGCCACACTGAGGACTGTGTCATACACTGACACACACACACACACACACACACACTCTGTTGCTTTGACACGTGTGGCTCACCGTGCTTCCCCTTCGCTGCTGTCCTGGCTGGTTTGTGCTCCTGGGAGGGAGTCCATCACCCGTCTGTCCATCTGTCCGTCCAGTTGTCTGTGTGTCCACAAGTGCCCGAAGTCTCCGAGTCCCGTCTCACTTTGAAATGAAAAATGATTTGTCTCGCGATTTCTCTTCCTCCCTTTATCCATCCATCCGTCTTTCTTTCTTCCTTTCCTTCCACCCACTCCTCTGTCCACCTGTGTCCCCCCCTTGTCTTTGACAGGGCTCGACAGAGAGCTGTAATAACACAGAAGAGGAGGAGATGAAAGGTAGGAAAGGTACTTGTCCAACTTTCACCTTCTCTGCATGCTTTTATTGTTGTTCACTTTACTTTTCACTTTATATTATAAGCAATGCACTTTCAGGTGAACTGGTGTCTGTGCCCTGCAGTGTTGTCATACTCTAGTCCAGGATCCTAACCTGGCTCAACTTGGACCTTTGTAAAGATTGTTAAGTTAAACTATCTTAATGAGTTTGATTAAAAGCCTTTGCAAAGGAGTCGATGTTTATATAGATGATATCTATATATACATATATATATGTCCCCTTTATTTAACCAGGTAAAAAGGCCTCATTAAGATTTAAAAAATCTCTTTTCCAAGAGTGACCTGGCCAAGAAGGCAGCAAAACAACAGGCTCACAGATTACAACAACACAAACAGACTTATACAACTCATCATGTGCAACAAATGAATTAAACACAGCATCCAACCAATATAAGAGATAGTTTTCCTCTCGACCTCTCGACCCCTGGATCTTACACAGACTGGTGACTGGTGTTCACTAAGTGAAGCTGGTAGAAGTTTGTCTGTTAGTGTGTTAGTTTGTCCACCCTGCTCTTGAATTTTGTGGCTCAGTTGGAGAAAGTAAGCAGAATCTGATTGATATTGAACACGCTGCTCTTACAGTATTCAGATCTTGATTCTGGTGCTTGTAATGGTCACTGTTGTCACTGTTGAGACCAGCGTGTCGTGACTGAGAGTGTGTGCATGCAGGCCTTAATGCCGCACTCCTCTTGAGCCTTTAATTAGCTGTCTGCAGCTCTAATGTTTTCAGGTGAATGAAGTAGGACAGATCTACCTGCAGCTTTCCACAGGAGAGTTAATCCAGGCACTTGAGCTGCTTTCTGTGGGTTTACCAGCACTTAGTCTCAGAGTGGATTGTTACTGACACGCAATCAAGAGGTTGTTCTCACTTCTGTTTCTCTCCGAGCGCACGAATGTTTCAGGTGATCTCGAGAAACGTTCCTTGAATGTAATGTTCCTCTTGTCTTCGAATACTGCAGGACTGCATCAGCTCTAATATGAAGCAGGTTTGTCACATGATCTGAGTCAGAGTAGAAGTCCTGCACCTGCAAGTTTTCTGCCGGCTGTTGAACCAACAGACCGTCCAATTAAAAAGAACTGCTATATTCAGAGTTAAAGCTGCGGTAGGAGGCAGGATCACTAGAAAATAACGTGGGTGAGTTAGTTATATTCCCAGGTCATCACATACTAACATTTTAAGATGGAGGCTTTCTGTCCCGAGCACGTTCATATTAATTTAGAAACTGAGAAGAACAAGGAGTTGGTAAAAAATAAAAACAACTGTATATTCAAGATTCAAGATTCAAAGATTCAAAGTGTTTATTGTCATATGCACAGTAAAGAAACACGTTTCCCTGTACAATGAAATTCTTACTTTGCTGTCCACTCAAAAACACCAGCATAAAGTAAAAAGTAAAAAAGAGATGCTTTTGTAAAAAAAAGTATAAATATACATAAGAAAAATATAAATATTACAAGAGACTAAAATAACATATATGCATAAAATAAGTGTAAAAATAAGAACTGTACATAAAGTGAACACAGATTTAAAGTGACACACAGATTTAAAGTGACACACAGATTTAAAGTGACAATGTTTCAGGTTTTAAAGTGACTTTATTAATGATGAGATCAGCAACATAAAGAAAACACTGAGCTGCCAAATGACCAACATTAAAATACTGTGGGACCAAATTCAGGTACAACCCTGTCACAGTAGGCAAATATATTCATAGTTCATAAGATAATGCAAGCCTGCACTAAAACTGGCACTTACTCATCCTCCCAATATTCAGTTACTGTAAGGTGCAGCTGTGCGCTCTCTCTCTTCACGTTGACCTAAAACGAGGCACATTGTTACTGTTAACGTCACATTTTATTCTGCCCTCAGTGGCCATAAAAGTGTGCTGTTGCAGGATTACCGCGTGTATGGTTTGATCAGTGGAACGCCCCTTTTTATGGTGCACATTGTTTTCACTGCCATACTTTCAAACTAAGTACGTGTGGAGAGACAGAACCGTGATGACTGTGGTAAAGAAAACAGAGAAGATGCCTGTGTTGGGAGATTTGAATGATAATTCTGGCCTTTATTAAGTAAATGTGTCAAGTCATGTGATTTGCTGCTTCCCCTTGTTTTTATGTGATGTCAGTGTGGTCCCCAGAGTTAGACTCGGGGAACCATTTTCCCAATTTCTTCACATTTAAACATTCATTTAATCTGATTTTATGGATCAATTAACTTGTGGTTTTCCACCATGTACGGACATCCTCTCATACTATGAGTGTGTGTGTATGTTAAGTCAGTGCAGCACTGCCTCAGCCTTGCAGCCACCTGTGAGTCAGCGGCAGTAAACTCTGCTCTCTGTGACCACATCTTTCCTTTCATTCCCAATAACAGACATCATGCAACAAATCTGCCCTACAAGCAAAATGACATACTGATAGTAAATTGTCCTCTCCACAAACATCCCTCCTCTGCTGCCATCTACTGGTGCACAATTCTTACTGCAAGACCACTCCACTGTCCTATCATCACTGTCTGATACTCGTTTTGTGGGACCATTAATGGCAAATGCCAAGTGAACACTTGTAAATACAGCGTATCTGCTGTTCATCCATCCTGAACCACAGTCTGATCTTCCCTCTGCGCCTCAATCTCTAGATTTCCTGAGAGTTGTGAACAATTAGGTCGACTTTAGGTGGATTTAAATGTGACTAAGAAACATCAGGTTTGTTTACCGAGGAGTTCTATTCGAGACGATACTGCTTATTTCTTCATTTGAGCCGGAGACATTTATGGGTTCACTGGATGTACCACGAGGAGTGGAGCGTGGTGTGTTTAGTACAGGCTGTCTTCAAATGTCACTGTCGTTATTACCGCAGGCGAAGCACATTCGATGCACTTATTTTAAGGTCAGGGCTTTGGAGCCTCGTCAGGCAGTGAGTCAGAGACGAGTATGAGAGGCGATACTTGCATGTTCACACTCCAAATTTAGAAATCATCCTTAACCTCGCCTGGTTGTCCCCCCTCCACATCCCCACTCTCCCCACCCCACCTTTTCCTTTCTGTCTCACCATTTCCAGCTCGTAAACAGGAGATAATAAAGATGACAGAGCAGCTGATTGAAGCCATCAACAATGGGGATTTCGAAGCGTACACGTAAGTGTGCACATGCAGGTTCCTCGTCTAAGGCCTTTTTTTAGAAATGCAGAGAACTTCTCTTTCCTGTCTGTATTATTACAACATATCCAAATTGTAAGGTTTAGCATATTACCTGCCCTGCAGCATCTACTGAGGCCATTCACTGGCAGCTTAAATTCACATTCAATAAATGTGTTTTCTTCCAACAGGAGAATCTGTGACCCTGGGCTCACTTCTTTTGAGCCAGAAGCTCTTGGAAACCTGGTGGAGGGCATGGACTTCCACAAGTTCTACTTTGACAATTGTAAGCATCACTTCTGCCTCAGTTTTGGGATGTTTTTCTCTGCCACTGTCTTTGAATCCATAGAAACACCTCACTCTTGTATAGAGATGCACCTAACAACAGTTAATCTGTGGATTGTTTGGTCCAAATAGAACTCATTTAAAAACAACAACCCAAATAATTGATGTGGGATAATTAGTGACATCTAATGGTGAGGCTGCAGATAGTAACAAACATGCTCCTCCTCAGGGAACTATGGTGGCCTTTGGTTCTGTCCCTAGTTAAGTTGACTCTTCCAACAGAGACTTTCTGTCAATGCATGGAACATGATAGCAAGTGTGTCATTACATCATCGAGAAGGATCTGCTCTCCACACTTTAAAATCATACACGTGCACAAATGATAGTGGATACTTTTCCCCTGCAATAAGGAAACACAATATTCTCCATGTAAATGGAGAATTTACTTAGTAGAATTTGAAGCCCCCTGCACGTTGGAACAGTCCTCTGGCAAAGACAAAACATTCTTGAAATGTAGCCGTTAGAAGATCCTTCCATGACTTGAAGACACTTAAATTCAGTATTCTTCAACGTCCCACTCTCTGCTATTTTCATCTTTGTTGGTTTCTACATTGGATTGTTGTGGACAGAGTCGTACAGCTTTAAAAACATGTCGGCGCAAGACGGACGCCTCCGTAGCCTGAAGTCGTTTTAGTCTAAGCTTTTTATTTCTGAAGTGAGAATACACTGTTAGTCGGACCTTTGACAAAGTCTTCTGGCCTTGTCCATCCCTACAGTGCTGAGTAAAAACAGCAAGCCAGTGCACACCACCATCCTCAACCCCCACGTCCACCTGATCGGTGAGGACGCCGCCTGCATCGCCTACATCCGCCTGACACAGTACATGGACGGCCAGGGCCGGCCGCGCTCCTGCCAGTCAGAGGAGACACGTGTGTGGCATCGCCGCGAAGCCAAGTGGCTCAACGTACACTTTCACTGCTCAGGAGCACCAGCGGCGCCGCTGCAGTGAACTGCCCCACCCCAGGCTCAGGTGAGGTGACAATACACAACTGTTAGAGTTATGGTGGAACAATAAAAACAATAATATACAGTCAGAATATTGTAGGCAGCAAAGGTTTATTGTCGGTCTCCTCCTCATTGGGTTCATCTCTGCTCCGTAACTTTTCATGATAAGTGTGTGCGCCTTAAGACAGAGAAAACAGATTAGTTTTACTGTAATGTGGCACCAGGTGGCACAGTTTACATTACATGTCATTTGGCAGACGCTTTTATTCAAAGTGACTTACAAGAAGTGCATTTAAACATTAGGGTACAAACAAGAGGTAGAAGTAAGTGTGTGCTATAAAGTGCAATGTAAGGGAGAAGGGATAGGGTCAAGGGGGCGGGCAGAGGTTATTAGGGAAAGAACTTGATCATGAGATAGAGGGGTGAAAGAGGATTGAGCAGGAGATGAATTAGTGGGGTTATGAAAGAAGAGTGAATGTCATCTACTTTTTTTGTGAAGTAGTTGACGAAGTGAATTGGTAGAAGGGAGGGGGTGAGTGGGTCAAGGAGGTTTTTGCCTGCAGAGATAGACAGTGAAGGTGGAGAGAAGAGAGTGATGTGTTGTGATGTGATGTGAGAGTGTCGTCAGGGTGTTTTGATTTCCTCCATTTTCTTTCTGCTGCCCGTGTCGTGGTTCTCTCAGCACGCACTGAGTCAGACAACCACGGGGCTGAGGAGGACTCACGAACCTGGCGTGAAGTAAGAAGACAGCGGGAGTCAAGAGAGGAGGACAGAGTAGAGAGGAAGGTGTCTGTGGCAGAGTTGGGATGCATGAGGGAGAAGGAGTCAGTGAGTGCAGTATCTGATGAGATGAGATCATCAGAGTGGGAGAGAGTAGGATCTGAAGAAACGATCAGAGACATGAAGTGGAGTTACCGTGAGTTTGGAGGTGGAGCAGTGTCTGGTCAAAATGAGGTCAAGGGGGTTGGCAGCCTTGTGAGTTGGTGGAGATTTCTCTGACTGGATGTTGAAGTCGCCAAGAAGAACAGGTGGTGAGCTATTTTCTGGGATGGTTGAAAGGAGGACATGCAGTTCATCCAAGAAGTCTCCCAGTGGGCCTGGTGGAGGGTAGATGTAGAGAGGTCCCGCGCCCCGCAGACTCCGGTCAAGACTCCTGCGTCTTTGTCTTCCGGAGTCTTCGTCTGAGGAGGCTGCTGCTGAAGCTGCCGCTTCAAAGTCCGTGCTGCTTTTAAGAACCCCTCATCAGGGGCTGCTTGGTTACAGCTGTGTTGGCCACTCCCCTGGAGCCAATCAGACTTCACACCTGGTGATGCTCATGGTTTGTTAGAAACTTGGTCAAAACCGCACCAACTTCCTCTTTGACCTTACAGACACTATATCAACAACAAACTTATTCTGACCAGGTCACAGACCCAGGTCTTCTTTCTGCAAAGGCAAGAGTGCTGACCACTACACCAACTGTGTGGCCCTGGTAAAAGAAACACAATATTTTCAAATCAATAGTGTGCATCATGACAGAGCCACGTTCAAACAGAAACAGCACAGAAAGCTTGGATGTCCTCCATTGCTGCTCTTAATGTAACAGTTTGCTTTCTTCTTCTTCGTTTAATTTATTGCTACACTGTCACACCGATATCATGTAATGCCATTTGTGTGGTTGACGCACACACTTCCATCCCATCTACACATTCTGCAGTGGACACACACGCCTGATCACAGTTTACCATTAGAAAACATACTGAGGTGAGTTAAACTGCACTGTACAGTGACTGGATGTGTGTCCAGTGCTTGACGGCTTTGTCGAGTGTCTCTGATATGCTGTTATTACTATGTTCTACTTAGGGTTTGCTTTTAAAATTGCCTTCAACAATATGCTTTTTAATACTCCTCTGTGCTCAACTCAATGCCACAACCTCTTAATATGAAGCAGTGCATCCAGTCTTCCAAATATTAAAGTGTTTTTTACTGACACATGGGTACAGAAAGTGGCTGTGACATATTCAACAAATGTAGAGACTGAAACTGTGGGGATAGATACTTTCTTCCGTCTGTTTTGCTGTGAATCATGTGCAGCTAGTGGAGAAAAACATGCTGTTCAAAGAGCAGAGCGGCTTACTTACTCACGAGGGCAGTGTGGCTGTTCTAATCAGTTAACACGGGTGCTTCAATCAAACAAAGATGACTTGAGCTACTGACAAAGCATTGTAAAATAACATTTATCTACTCATCTATTTTGTAGAAAAAGGCCAAATAGTTGGATTTTCCTAAAATGCTGAATGGATGAATGTTGATTTAAAGTACTAATCACTCTCATGCTGCATGAACTGACCCTTAAAGTCACAGTTCACACACTAACCACTTCATTCTTTCTCCTTCAGCTTTGCCTGAACTGAAGCTGTCTGGAGCGTTTATTCTCCGAGGTTGGATTGGTACCTGGATCCTGGCCCGGGAAGAGGCTGCTTGGCTTGGAACGCTGTATAAAAAAAACACACGAGAGGGAAAATATATTAGAATTTAAAAAAATAGATTAAATAAATGCAACACCAAAAAATGATGAATAAAAGTATATATCTAAATGCTTGACTGTGTGACTGGCAAACACCAACCCAGTCCAACTCTAGCTAGATGATGACGGAGCGCGGCTGACGTCGGCTCCCTCTTGCAGGTGGTGCATGTTTCT
This sequence comes from Solea solea, assembly GCF_958295425.1. Lineage (NCBI taxonomy): Eukaryota > Metazoa > Chordata > Actinopteri > Pleuronectiformes > Soleidae > Solea > Solea solea. Next base: position 7,276,122 of record NC_081148.1, on the reverse strand, counting down.
GGTGGCAACACGGGGTCGGTCCTGGTGCTGTCCTGGTCCTTTTCTCCCATGGCCTTCACCCCCACCCCTCCACCCCCTCCTTAGTTCTGTCTGCTGTCTGGAAAAGTATTAAAATATTTTACAAAGTTAGAGAAATATACTTAGCAACAAGGAAAAACAAGTTCTCGTCACACACGTTGTTTGGAAACGGAAAAAATCTCAAATGTTTTGTTGAGCAGCAGAATTTCCACTTTAATAGAAGTATTGTTTGTTTTCACGCGTACGTGTCGGTGGGGGTTTAAGGGAAAGGGAGTAGCTGATTATGTACTTAATATTAAAGTTTAACATCCATTTCAAGTGTCATTTTTGAGCAACTGTACTCACATTTTTAGACGATGTCACGCGTTACTGAAGGGACCTTTATTTTTTATTTTTTGGACTTTTTGTATTGTTGTTTTGATTTTTATCACCTGAATTATGTATTTTAAAGTATTTTGTGTTAAAAAAAAAAACATTTATAATCAACACAGGGATTTTTATTTAACAGATTTGTGTACAAGTAGATATTTATATTGGAGAAAAGTGTGGTTTACTTTCAGGTGGTGGGGGGTGTGGGGGGGTGTCAAGCATGAGTGTGGGGGTGTTTTTTTTTTTTTTTGCTTTAAGGTCCAGAGGTGTAAATACACACCATGCACGCACACACACACAAGCACGCACACACACACAAACCCACGTGGGTTGAGCTTTAGGGTTAGGATCGAGCTTCATCCTGAAGTTGCAGAAGTTCTCCATCACTCAAACCTGCAGTGTTTGGAGTCTTCACTAGGTGGCGTCATCAGTCAAAGCCTAAAGCTCCTCACATTTTTGAACTACCTAAACATAGAGGCTCAGACACGCCCTCTTATTTTCTATGTGTTTCAGTGTATTTTGGGTGTGAAGCATGATTCCTTTGATCTAATGGCCTGTACTGTTTCTGCACATACACGTGAGACTCGATGCTGTCGTGTTTGCTCTTCTGAGGGAACGAACCTTTCTGCAACTTCAGGGTTACGCTCGCCAGAAAGCTTCCCCTCCTCCCTACCTCTGTCCCTCTTTACTTCCGTCATTCCTGCGACTTTACTGACCAGGCTACATTGTTGTCTTAGTACCATAGCTCCCATATCGTGTGGTGATAATGATAATGATGATAATAATGATGATGTCACCCTAATGCCTGTCTCTTGTGCTGAAAATCTGTATATTGTCCGTCTTGGCTTGCTGTACTTCTGTGTGAGGTCCTGGCTCTGTAAAAAAAAGCATGTTCTAAATGGAATGCAGCCGAGGGATTGGGCTAAGACGAGGTGGAACAGGGAGAGAGCTGTGTCGACTAGTGGGCTGATGATGGCGGTCAATGGATTTGGTCCCTTTTGTCACTGTTTCTGTTGTAAATGCTGTAGCCGTTAGTGTTTTGATGTTGATATTTTTAGTACTTGTTACAGCAAGAACTTTAAAAATTGAAGCGTTGAACTGATATTGCCACACACACACTTTCTTTTTCCCCTCCCTCCCTCACTGTGCCAGTTGTCCCCTCACACACACAAATTAATACTCACTGAATGCTGACACTTTGGGGCAAAGACACCAGATTTGTGTGGCTTATTATGTTGGAATTCACATCCTTGTATAAAGAAGCACATGAGATCAAAGATTCTTTCTCTGAGGAGGACAAAAACACGTCTTTGTATCAGTGGTTTAACTTTGCAGCACAGTTTTTTTTTAACGTTTGGAGTGTGTGACTTTGTCCCGTCTCTGCTCGGCTGCTCCATAGTAACTCGTGTACTTGGTAGCACTGATGCTTCAGATCATCACATATCATTTGTTTGTGTCCTGATGCAGTCCAGCAGATTCTTTTTTTTAAAAAAAAACATTAAAAAACAAATGATGTTGTGAACCGTGTGCACACTGTCCTACTGTATCAGCCGCCTGCGCTTCTGTCTAAGTGCTGTGACACATCCGACATGCCATGAAACCCTTTTTGTTTTCCTTTTTGACAGCGTTTGTAAAAGCAGTACTGAAACTATGTGGTGTTTTTTTTATGGCTCTCAGTAGTTCTGTTTGTTCTCTGTCGATGTCACCGCCGATGTGACGATGCGGTTCTTTTATTGTGAGCGTGTTTGTGACGTCACAAAGTCATGGGTTTGTTTCAATTCAAGAGTGACATGAAGGTAAACTCAACGAGTCATCGCAAGGGGAGGGAAACCAGCTGTAGAGTCAAGTTTGCCAAAGTTTTTGGACAGAGATACAGTTTTAATTGCATCAAAATCACAACGAGGCTGCTTAAAAAAAAGATTAAACTTTATAAAATGACAACGTGTAACCACTAAAGTCTGTTTTCACCTCTATAGAAGTATCTACTGGACCTCATTTATAAAAACCTTGAAATATTAGTGACATTACAGTAATTTAAAGCTGTAGCTTTAAAGGAAACACAAAAGCTGATTATTTTACAGAAGCATATCTGTGGTCAAATGTGTGCTTTTGAGTGTGTGTGGATTCAAAACATTAAATCTCCAGTAGAATAAATGAAGAGCAAAGTTCTTGTCAAGTTTATAAAAAAAAATAAGAGCCTCGCCATTACAGGAAACAAATCCAAACCTAATTGACAGTTAAATCAGTTTTTTTCCCCCTCATTAAAAGTTTGTTTCAAACACGCAAATGTTTGCCAAACCATAATGAACTGCATCGTTCAGATACTTTGGCAAACGTCTACCACATGTTCGGAGAAAACGGGACGCGACTGAAGGGCGGTGACCAAAAAGATTTTTAACGACGCTCAAAACTAATGTTGAAAAAGGGAAAAATCTAATCCACAATCTTGAACAGCAACACTATATATGCAGTTTTACAAGTGGAGGAAATATGCATGTCTACTTTCTGGTAATTTTTCACTGTTTACTTGATAAAGAAATGGAAATCTATGTTACTTGCATCCTCAAGGTTATAAAAATGGGTCTGTCTGAGATGTTGAAATTAAAGTGATGTTATCTTCCATGAAAATGCATTCAAAGGTTAGAAAAGCCTTAGCTTGTAACCCGAACCCTTTGTAAGTAGATTTATAGCATTGTAACCTTATACTGACGGGGCTACATGTGTCTTTACTCTGAGTTTCGATTGGATGCTGGATTTTTTTGCATGACCAAACCGTTAATAAAAATCATACATTTAAAACTATTCAGTGTTTGTTTGTTCTTCATAATTCTGTTTGTTGGAAAATAAGAGTATTTAACATAGCCCGGAAGTGCCAATTAACGCTGCCTTTTTGTGTGAATATAAAACCGATGAATCCAAATCAGTTAAATGTAAACGTTAGTGCTCTTTATTCAGAAAACCCTGTCACATCTACATTTCAGGATCTGGTTATTATAGACACAGATTAAATGTTAAATATAAATATTTCAATATTTATCATCACAGTAACAGTGTTACACACATTACTAGCTGTAAACACTCAGCATTAGAAAAATACATACGTTGGTTTGGTTCTTACTTATATCCTAAACATAAGGAGTAAACATTTATAATCATCACTTTAAAAGTTACATGTTTTTGGTGCCTATTTGTTTCCCAGATATATTAGTGTGTGTGTGTGTGTGTGTGTGTGAATAAGAGGCATTAACTTAAAGCACTTTGTAGAAAGGCGCTTTATGAAGTTCAGTCAATTTCCTTTCATTAGTTTACGGGCAGATCTGTCACATCCACAGCCACGGACGCGCTGACGAACCGCAGCAACGGACCAACCTGCTCAACGAGGCGTCTACATATACTGAATATCTACGAAGCGGAAATGCACTTCCGTTGACTAATAATGTCACTGGCGAACTTCACCACTACTCTAAACAGCAGCGCCTGCTAGTCCGGGCACATCCGGTGACGTACTTTTAACCAAAGAAGAAGAACTACTCTCATTGTACAACCGATACGCTCAGCAGCTACAATAATATTACAATTTTTACAAACTGTAAAACGGTCTTTGTGTGCTTGTTTTGTCGTTTAGCATTAGCGATAGCCGGCTACAGGCTAAGCTACACTCATTTGCATGTATGTGTGTTTATCATCTCGGTAACCCCAACGTTATTCAAGCTACAGGCGTCACGATGGAGGATGGATCTTCTGACTCTGGGTTAGACTCCGGATCAAATGCGAGCGGTCGTGACGACGGCATTACTCAATGTTTTGATAATTGCTAGCGGTGCATCCGCCTTTCCAGAGGGGGAGCTGCGGGTCTGAGAGCTGACGTGAAAATGACGTCACTTCCAGGTAACTGGCCAATCATAAGACAGTCCGTGTTCTGCGTGTGTGGTTTTGGACTGAAACAGCGCGGCTGACAAGAGCGTCAGTGATGAGACATTTACATCGGCTCGTTTGCAGTGTCTCTAGCAGTTTATTGACCATAAAAACTACATGTTTGTAAGTACACCTCCACATCTCACATATAAGTGAGATAGGACCATGATATGTCCTCTTTAATAAAAAAAAACATTTCATTACAATTATTTGTGTTCTTTCTTTTGTTGCAAGTTTTATTAAGATATTTCACTTCTGAAAACACTATTTTTTTTTTAACTTTTATTGTAAATGACATGTAAATTTGTCTTTATTAACTTTTCCACACCAAGTTCTTGCTTTGGTTCTCTTTAATAAATGTAAATAACGCAATAGTAACATGAAATTTAATGTTAAGAGCATTAACGTCTCACATTTGCCTGAGGACTGTAGTACTCGCATCACAGCCCAAACAAATCAGTTAAGTCAGAAAAACTGTTTCTTAACGTTTTAAAACAACGTTGCAGTAATTTGCAGTAACTCAGAGTCTAATCAGCCGCAGTAAGTGAAAACACCTGTATGAGTGAATCGTGGAGGAGCAGGAAACTTCCTTTAAAGCAAAAAACGTGTTCAAGTTCTAAAGCAGTTTATCTACTGATATGTTTGGGTTTAAAAAGTCTCAAATTAAAATGTAAAGACTTTCATCTTTTGTTGCATTTTTAAAGGAAAAGTCCACCAATCTCATACATTTAATGAACACGTCTTGGAGCGGTGTGAATGTATGAGACATAAAGATGTCTTCTAAAGTATTTTATGGTCTCAAAGTCAGATAGAAATGTTTATTAAAGACATGAGATAAAGTGAACTTACCAGAGATCTGTCACCAGCTCCTCATCTCTGTGTGTGGTCCTCCATGACCTGTGGATGGGTTGCATTGTGGGTAATGTAGGTCAAACTTGCAAAGAAGAAAGATGGACAACATAGGAAAGAAGACAGAGATCTGCTTCTACAGCACTGTTTTGTTTTTTGTTTTTTTTAAAAACCAGTCATCTGTCAAAGTTGGATTATTATTTTTTTTTAAAGATTATTCATGAGTGAACTTTCTTTTCATTTACAGGGATCATAATATTATGCAACACCTCTAAAAAAATGTTTAACATTTACATAATGAATACTGTATTAAAAGAAAAATGTTCCTGCAATTAAAGTATTATCAACTCAGTATCCAGGTTATTCTGTGATAATTATTACTGAGGAGTAAAATATGCACACACAAAAAACCCTCCGACAGTGAGGAACAATAGAAAGCAGCATAATATTTAAGTCGTTATAACCAAGAGCTGTGCTTCTGTGCAGCATCTGAGTAAATGTACTACTCACCACTGCACAACACAAACAGAAATTTCTTAATTTAAAAAAAAAAAAAAACAGAAAAACTTAATGAAGGCGGGATTTTTCCACCTACCAATGTCTGTGCTGTTGAAAATAGATTATATTGTATAATATATTAAACAATGAACATTCTATACTGTTTCAACAGAACAGGGAAAAAAAAAAAGACCTTTTCTTTCTAGATTTTATTTGCACTTTTGGTTACTATGTTGTGGTTCCTTGCGTTCTTGGACATAACATGAACATTCAGGTCTGTACACGAGGGCTTCACACAAAAGACACAGCAGAAAAGAAAACATCACATGGTTGTCGTCTTGAGTTTTTCTTTTAATGACATCAAATGGGTTCATGTAAAAGTTGAAAAGGAGGGAAAACACTGGGTCACATCCTCATCATCATCATCAGCAGCAGTGTCATGTGCTATATGGTCACATCCACTCCAGTCAGATTTAAAAAAACAACAACAGTACCTTACTGAGTCTCTTCTGTGATGGTTTGATGCGACTGTGCTTTTATTTTTCATTTCAGACCAAGACAAGAAGCGACAGATGAGATCTTTTCCTGCGATTCCTGTGATCAATAATCTTCTGCATGATGATATATAATTCAAGCTACGGAAATTGTCTACTGACACCAACTCTCATACAACAACTCTTTATCACAGATCACACAACCTCCACTCTTTTGATTGGCAGGCAACAGACGGCCAATCAAACCACTGTAATGGCTTCCACTCCCGAGTCCTTTTGGCATCCAGGTGAGCAAAATCCCCACTGAACACATTCCTGTGATTTGATTGGACAAAGGAAGAAGGGGTGATTGGCTGAATGATTGCTCCATGCAAATAGTTTCTTCAGTCTGATAGTGTAGCAGTAAAGTTGAGAGTGAAATGTTTGTGCGGTCATGCTTTAAAAATGGTTTGTAAGAGAACGACTAAACGACGATTCTACTCGCTGCCTGTTTAAGTTCATGGCGTCTGGCAGACGTTGAAGATCCACAAAAAGGTCCAACATGGAGTCGTCAGTCTGGTTTGAGATTGCCCTTTTGGCTGTTGAGTGAACATTGGCACTTCAATCTTACTCCACAGAGACTTAGTGCATCATCAGGAGTCCAACACAATGAAGGACACATGGCAGTGCAATCTGCCACAGCAGTCTTTATAGAAAAAACAAGGTCAATGCAACACTTTCCAATATTTTTCTGTTTCCTTGATTCAAGGAAGAAAAACAAAACAGAGCAAGAAGACACTTTTCTTTACTGGCGTGTCCAGGGTTTAAAAAAAAAAAAAAGAAAGAAAGAATGAAACTAGGGTCAACAATCTTTTCTCACTGCAGAGTCTCAGCAGAAACAATTCTACTAGAGTTCAGACACACAGCTCCAAGGCCACCTGTCTCTCTGAGTCCCAGGCAAGCAGAGAGGAGTGGAGAGAGAGAGAGGGAGAGAGGAAGAAGGAAAAGACAGAAAAGTCGACAGGTTAGAAAAGTAAAGTTCTGAAGGAAATCAGAAAAACAAAGGCAGACAAAATGTGAACAACGGGACTGTCAGTGATGTACAGGAGGAGACAGCAGCCAGCCTGGGTCTACATGCATCGTCAAGGGGGGAAAAGGCAGGAAGGATATCCGCACTACATCAAAGCCATGCAGCAACTATAAGCAGCCTGAACAACAGGTTTTCTTTAACCAGTGAGACACTGAGTGTTCATCTTTACAATGGAGGAGCAGGGACACAGTGAACTCCTGTTGCCGGCAGAGTTTTTGGGAACAGAAATGTTGATTCCCTCCCCAGAGCAACATGGTAAAATGCCCATATGTCATGCAGACGAGGAACCCATCCCATCCCATCCCATCAGGCTCTGAGAACAGGCGTTTGGCACCACGGGGACAGTGGGGGCGACGGACAGCACAGTTGGGGGGGGGGAGCTTTGGGGTAACAGCTTAGACGAAGCAGGGGAAGCAAGTGCGCAGCAGGATGGGCGACATCTGTTACACCATGTTTTAGTTCCCCCAAGCACCCCACCACCCCACCACCCCTTACTCCTCCCACTCGAGCAGCACTCACTCACCACGCGCTCACAGCATGGTACCAGAGAGGGGAAAGGGTTTAGCAGCTTTGCTGCGGCTCCCCGCTCCGGCTTTTAGACTTTCTGCCCTCCACATCTGTAGGACAAAGGCAATGTTTATGTTACATCTGTAGACAGCAACCACAACTGTTTACTGTACACCTGCGTGCACTGTAGATCCCTGTGGATCACTGTAGATCCCTGTGGATCCAGATAAATACAATAAAGCAACTTCAAAAAAACAGCAACTACAAAGAGAGAAAAAAAAAGAAATAAATTAAGAATCTAGATGCAAAGGGATCCACTAGTATCGGCACATGGTAATGCAGTGCTTGTCTTTGATTATAACTTAAGTATTATTCAAACAATCTGTACAAGATCTTGTCAGTCTAAACCAAATATGATTCGGTCAGTGATTCAGTGATGTGTAAATAAACGTTTCCAAACAGCACAATAAAAATGGCGTTCTCTTCATTCGCCAAACAATCTGACCCATGCAAACTTTTCTCAAACTTCCTGTGACAAATCTTTCAAATCATAAAATAATCCCTCTCATCATGTTCCATTACCTTTACGGTCAACTTGCCGCTAAACCGTCTAATCCCCCTTCCTGCCAGATTGTTCTTTGAATGAAGCGGCGCCATTTTGTCACCAGTCCCAGAAAACTGGGTCACACACCTCCCGTCACCCCCCAGTTATACTCAAAAAAAAAAAAAAAAATACAGAGCAGGTGTAAAATGTACAAAAGTAACCATGTTACACGCGTCAAAAGAAACAAAAAGAGGATTAACAAACACATTTTGATCACAGGGATCAAAATCTGAGTGTGAGGTTGAAACAGAACAAAGCCATGCAGTAACATAACAGACACACTCCCACCCAACGACGTGATAAACAGGTGAATGTATTATCTGGCACACGTAACGGCTATAAAGGTCCAGTGTGTAACGTTGAATATGCTTTGGTTTTTGTAGCTTTAGAAGAAGTCGTTAATACGCCCAAACGTTTGTGAAGTGAAAGCTTACGATGCAAAGGAAGAGAAAACAACATCCTCTCTGGTGCGTTAAGGCCACCGTAGTTACTTTTTACACACTGGACCTTTCATTTAAATAACAGCTATTGTGAGATCTGTCCCACAATGCTCTGGTCCTCATCAGGGACAGCTATGCCTGACATTAAGATTGTTTTGTTTTAGTGCTTGTTAAGGCTGAATCCCCAACATTTCTGCTCATGGATAATAAGGTCTGGGTCGTTCTTTCCACGTTCTACGTCCAACAGAGAGACGCTTTCGTCCTAAAACGAGAGTCCAGTCAGTCCAGCGTTCCACGTGCTTAACCACATTTGTTTGTCCTTGTATTCTTTGGGTGCCGAGTGTACATGTGTGGGTACGAGTGGACCTACGTCTTCTTCGTTGTCTCGTTCCACTAACTGGACTAGTATGTATGAACCGTGCAGACTCAAACTGGACGTGTGCTCACATTTGTCCACATCCACTAAATCTACGTCTAACTGTGGACACGCAGATGTGGAAGAAGTTATGACCCAGGCCTGAATAAGCAGAGACACTGAGAGACACTTAACTGTGACCTGCACTCTGCAGCTACAGTATATAACTATAGCAAGGCCACAGAGTTAATGAGGACACAATAACATGGTAACGGCTGTTGGATAGAGGAACATTCAAAGCCCGACTTTAAAGAACAGAATGGGATAGAAAACAGAGGTCAAAACAGGAGGCAATAAAATAAAATAAAAAAAAAACAACAACAAACCACCAGTCAGCACCATGGAAAACAAGAAACCAAAACACCACACACACACACACACACAGACACACAGACACACAGAGAGACAGTGCTCTGATAAATACATGCAGAGGTCGAGGATTGAGCAGTTATCCATCCGTTCTTTCTTTAAAGTCAGGTGTCGTGTGTCAGTGAGTGAACCAGAACCTCGTCATCACTCACACACACCCGTACTCATACCACAGAGACTGGTTGTCCTCTGGGTTCAATGACTGGTCTGAATTACTCGCACCACTGGGGTCCACGCTCTTGTTATAATCTTCCAAACCGGCAGGGCCGGATCTCACTTGGCCGTTTGACTGGCAGTGAGGGTTCTGGTTTTGGGTGGGCGTGTGGTGCTGGGCAGGTGGAGCCGGCGGAGGTTTATTTGCAACGGGCGGCCCACTGATATTACTGACGAGGGAGGGGTTTATAGACAGGAAGGGGAGGTTACTGTCCGTTGACTCACTAAAAATGGAGTCCATGAACACGGACTCTACAGTGAAGGAGGAGCCGAGGAAAGACTCGAGGGTGGAGAGGTCGGGGTCCTCCAGGCTATGACAAGGTAAGCTAACTGATTTGGCCATGGTGGAGGTGGTGATGAGGGCACCTTTAGGGTTGGAGCTTTTGGGGCGGTACTCACTGGGTGTAGGCTGGGAGCGTACAGCAGCCTTGGTGGAAGCGACGGGGGGCGAAGTGTCGACCGACACCGGCTGCCGGCTGTCCTTGGAAAGCAGGTCGTGGATGCTGGTTCGCCGCGTGGTGCCTTCGGCCGTGGAGATGACGCTGCTGGCCCGAGGCAGCGTGGAGGACGCCGAGTCCAGGCGCTCGGAGACGGACGTGGCTTTGCTCTGCGAGGACAGGCTGGAGCGGATTGGGACAGAGCCTCTAACGCGGGTGCTCTCTGCCTTCCGCAGGGTCGGGCGTCCCGGCTGTCCCGAGGACCTCGGTGGACGGTCGGAGGTGAGTGGCGCCGCTCTCCCGCTGGATGAGCGCAGTATACCTCGGCTCTTTGTGCGTTCCTTCTGCACATGCTCAGAAGAAGTGGGGAGGCGAGGAGAGTCGACAGTGAGGTTCTCCTGACTGCCAGACTGAAGAGGACAGAACAAACACCATCAAACACTTCATGCAGATTCATTTTACCGTAAATCACCACATGCTGATTACATCAAATACTGCTGAATTGGTTATCGGATTCATATAAAGTAAACTGATTAGCCATTGCTGTTCCTCTTTTATTTTTTAATGGATTTTTTTTTTTTTTAAATGGCTGCTATTTTAACCTGCAAAAATTGTGTTTTTTTTTCATACAAAACTCAGTCTAGACACGTGTCTGTGTCAGAAGCCTTACCTCAGCAGGATCAATACCCTCATCCAGGAACTGTTGCAGAGAAAGCACCTCATTTGCCGGAGACGCTGTCTTCCTGACCTGGCTCTGGCCGGGGCTGCTCACGGAGGCCGAAGGGTCGTGCGACCTGCGCAGCTGCAGCGGGCTCTGGTGAGAGGCGCGTGAGGAGGTGGGCTGCTGGACTGGACTGCTGCCGCTGCTGGACCACACCTCCTGGTCCAAACTCAGGCTGAACTCTCCGCTGCTCTCACTGTGAGGTCTGCTGAGGCTGCCGTTCAAAGCGCCTGTGGGAACAGGACAGAGGTGATCATGGGGAAATTGATTACAATAGTAAAGTATTACAATATAGTAGTAATAGTAATGAGTTAAAATATTATATCAAATATTCAAATTATTGTTCAGATTTAGTAAAAACAGATGATCTTATTATATTGATTATAAGGCTACAACCAATTTTTCTCACTGATTAATCTCAGTTAATCCCCAAAAACGTGGAACAATCATGTTAAGTCTCACATTTTTACAACATGAATCATTATTTTTAGGTTTCTTTCAGTGAACGCGTCAATTTACAAGGGTTATTTTTAAAAAAGGGAAGCAAAAGAGGACAAAAAGAGTGGTTAGTTGATAAGGAAAGAAGGGTGGAGGGGGTTAAGGGAAGGAGGTGCGTACCTTTGCCCTCCAGAGGAGAGGTGAGGTGGGAGTTATTGTTACTATTACTACTGGTGGTCCTGTTGCTATGGAGACTGGAGGGTCTGGTGGCTGGGTAAGGGACAAGAGGGAAAACACACGCACATAAACACAGGATATGAACGCATATATATACACACACACACACACACACACATACATGTACTCTCAACAACATGTACTAAGACAAAGAGCGACACGTTGCCACACGCAGCGGTTTGAGCAAGTGTTTCCTGCTGGGGCAGCAGATGGCACATGCCAGGCACAGTGACAGGAAGACAGGCTCAGTGCCAGCTCCATCGCCAATATGTCCAGTTAGTAAACAACAGCTACTGATGCAGAGGGCCGAAAAAAAGGCATAAGGAGGTGAATAAGACCACTGGAAACAAGCGGACGTCGATTATGGCAAATTGAATTAGGCTTACTGTCATTACTGTCAACAATTAATCGTCAACTAATTGTATTGGTTTGAATGTTTTTTAATAGAACTTATATGATTTTATAACTTAAAAGTGAATATTTTGCCTCATGTAACAAGGAAATCATTATGATTTAAGAATGTTAGTTTGATGGCAAAATAAGACGTCCCTTATTTCACTTTGTGGTTTTAAAAGCGCTGGTCAACCTTTTTCAACCCTTTTCTGATATTATATTAGGGATGAGACGATACGATGCTCAATATCACTGGATCAGATATCGGACAGATAAGAATGTTTCGTGATAAAAAAATGTGTAGCGATTGGAGAGGAAATTGGATGACTTGTACAACACCAAGAACAAAGAGACAGTGAGAAGGAAAAGAAAGGAAAGGAAATGAAGTGGTGACAGTGTGACCTTGTTCTTTCCTGTGTTCAAGGAGGAAACCAGAGACCGTGAAATAATTCCACACAGGTTCTTGTGACAAGGGTGGCACCAAATTAGAATTTAAAGTAGATCCTTTCACTATGCATCTGTGGCAACATTTTTATTTTACGACTAGGAAACCAGCCCAGTGTTTGTGGCCCAGAGTAGAGTCGAGTACCAGTCACTTACTACAGATGCTACAGGGAACTCTGCACCTAATGTTCAGCTCTACAGGGGAAAGATACAGAGCCACAGCACTGCTGTACACGGGCAGGCCTGACAACACACACACACACACACACACACGGATGCAAACTGTACATCACACCACTAATTCATGCACAATACAAAACAGGATAAGAGACGGATAAATTACAACATAGCAGCTACAAGTTACTTTAAAAATCCATGGGCACTTGAAACTACCATTACTGACTGTGCATATAATGGCTGATGCAGTGCGAGTCATGTCCGGTGTGTGAGAGAGGGTAGACGGCTGTTTCCTTCAGCCATTACTGAGATGTACAGGAAACTGGGCGTGTAGCGGTGGTGTATTGGATTGTCTAAGTGCATTCTGGGAAATCAGCTGCTAAATAGAACTCAGGCGGAGCACTAATGCTCAGCCAATGTCCTGGGGAACCAGTTTAATGAGCTATAGGTTATGTCTCACTGTCAGACAGTGGGCCGTGAAGGTCGGCTGCACGTTCATAAAATAGACAAATACAAAAGATTTTAAATTATGTTTTGTCATTTAGCTTCAAATGCTTATATTTTAAAAAAGATGTTTATGAATTTTGACTTTCTTGTGGACAGATTTGGACCATTTATGGATCATTTACAAAGTGTTTCGCTTTGTACCCTTAACCTCGCTAGTTCTAAACAACTTTTAAAGCAAGTAATTTAAGCTTATACTTATATTTAAAGTAAAATTAACTTTAAATATAATATAATATATAATAATACATATAATATATAACTTAACACATTTTGCACTATAGTTTTGCAGAGGCTGATTCAAAGTTTTCTGGAAGCTTTTCCATCTCTTCTCATCCCTTGTTTGAAAGACCTTCATATTCTAGATTTAAAAAAACAACAAACAAAAAAACGCAGTTAAAATGTCAAATCTTACCTTGGCACTTGGGTTCCTCAGAGGAGCCGGCAACATCCTCACAGGAGACGTTATCTGTTGAGACACAGAAAAAGGCCGATGTTAAGAATCTGCTTTTAATCACACAGAAACTTCCCTTCACAAACAAAAAGCCCTCTGACCTTTAACGTGTAGCCGGTGCTTTGCCCTGCTGTGCCCAGCAGAGGGCAGCGTGAGGGCGGCACAGTCGATGGCGTTGGTGGAGAATGCAAGCTCCTTCATGCGCCGACCGCCACGCCTGCCGCTGCCCGTCATTCCAGCGTCTCCGCCTTCAGCACCGTCTAGATTCTCAGTGCTGCCCGCCCACTGTGAGCCCGGAGCAGCGGCCACTGCCATAGTCTGCAGCAGGTCATTCATGGCTGCGGTCACAGAAAGGGAACATTCAGCAATCATTTATATCTCATCTCATCTCAAGTCAAGTCAAGACGTAGATTTTGCAAGCAAATTATTTTAAAGAAATCCATACACATCAGATAATGAAACCATTTTTCCTTCACCACAGAGGAATTGTGACTTGGGGAAGAAAAATGGCTCAAACTAAATCTACTGTTTAGTCCTGCTAAGACTTATATAGCATCAGTATAGATCCAATACTGGTCAAGATCAGAGGCCCAGATATCAATTAAAGAAACTTCAAATTTGATACGAAGAATCACTTATGACTTATGTGACATCAATGACATGCAACCAGAAAGTGAGTGAGGGATGCAGTCATCATGTGAGTAAAAAAAAAAAGAATGTATCAGAGTGACTCATATGAGTATTGGTAGATACTCAAGGCTGTGATATCAGTATCAAAAACCTTGAAATGGTACCGAGCTATATCCCTACTTGCAGGATGCTAAAGTTGCTAAAGTCTAAAGGACGACTAGCATAAGAGTGAATCATGAATACAATTCTATGACGATGAAAATGTTGATTTCTGATCTCACAGTGCATGCAGGCACACAGAATTATTCAAACAAATAAGTGCATAAACGTGGCAGCCGCATAGTTTTTTTCTTTCAGTCCAGCAAAATCTCAGACAGTTTTTTTTTTGTATTTAAAAGCCGTTTTCCCCCTTTATGCACTTTGCTTATCGAGCTGTACGTGGCACTCTGAGGGCATGCAGCGCTGCTCCGAGCAGCAGCAGCAGCAGCAGCAGCAGCAGCAGCAGCAGCAGCAGCAGCAGGAGTGTTCACAAAAAGATCAGAGCAAGTCAGTGTCAGCAGAATGAGATCTATAATGAAGCAGTGAACACAGAGAGAGAGAAGAAGAAGAGTAAAGGCCTTCATGATGTGAGCGACGGTGATACGACGGCTGATTTTGAAGAGTCATGCTGTAATCAGAGATGGACGCAAACCCAGCAAAGGCGCATGAAATCTCACACGCACACACAAAGCACAAAAAAAACAACAAACAAAAAAACACAGTACATGACAAAGCTGCCCGCTGCACAGTGATTCACACAATCACTAAACTAAAAATTAAACAATGACACTCAGAACTAAGGAAAAGGAAAATTCAAACTGAAGACAGTGAAAGACAGAATTTCCCTTATGTCATAGCAGCATTTTTTTTTTTTTTTTTTTCCCTATCCCATAAGTGAAGTTTGTGTTGTACATTCATCAGTTTGCGGTGAGAATAAAGTGAGAGTTCTGAATGCTGTTGAAAGCGAAACACACTACAGGACAAAGAGGAGGCGGCAGACACGAGGAGGAGGAGGAGGAGGAGGAGGAGGAGGAGACGGAGAGGTTGAGGCATCTAGGAAGAAAAAAAAAAAAAGGGATAGTCACTGATGTCCCTGAACACAGCATAGGGGTGTGATGACCATACAGAAAATGTTGGTAAATCTTTGGAAGATATCTCTTCAGGGTACAATTAGGATAGAACCTTGAATATAAAATGGAAATGAATCCAAATGAAGTACTGCGTTAGACGCTGTCACTGCCACACCCCCACCACCGCTGACACCCTGAAATCAGTGACTCTCCCTTCTTTGTTTCTCCTCGCATGACGATGACGGAGAGAGGAGGCGGGGGGGAAGGAGACTAGCACGGCGGCTAACGGAGGTCTTACACATGGAGCGCCGGTAGATGGCTTTGGCCTTGTCTTTGTCCTTGGATCTGTTCCTCATGAAAGGCAACCTTTTTATAGCTGTCGGAGCGCAGCCAGAGGAGACGGAGAGGAGCAGACAGACAGAGACAGAGAGAGATGGAGAGACAGCACAGTCCAGGAGGAGGTGGAGGAAAAGAAAAAAAAAAAAGAGGAAAAAAAGGAGGGCAGAACAGAAGGATGTGGTTAACGTTATGACAAAGAGAGTCAGGGGAGAGATGCAGAGAGTGAGCGGAGCGCCTGGACACTCAACCGGACATCAGAGAACAATCTAACAGACACCACGACCTCTGGACTTAGTGAATCACCTCCTTAAAAGTCCATTGGAGTTTAATAAAAATAAATAACTTAGTTCAGACCACTCCCACTTTAACACACTGAGGTGGTTTAAATTCTTGTGGTGCATTGTACACTGACATGAATACAAATCTGTATGTTACAGTGAAAAACAGCTATAAAACCACACTTCTTACACAACAGGGATGTTAATGAAGCTGAAACATCTACAAACTCTTAGTGCTAATGTGTTTTGTAAAGCTTGTACTCAGACACTTAGTTGCTTTGTAAGCTTTGTAGAGACTGTTAGACGCCGTCACTGTAATATTGAGAAATAAATAATAAAAATGTAGTTCTTTTCCGACACTCTTTCTCACCCGACTTATTGAAAACCTGACTATTATTCTTTAAAAGGGCAGACTTTTTAACAAAAACACATTATGCAAACAAATACATCGAAACATTACACACACACACACACACAGTGTCATGTAAATGTCCATGAGCATAGTACTACTGATCTGAAAGCAAAACACAACACAAGTGTCGACACATCACTACACCTAGATGAGACACAGTAGTCGAGGAGCATTAAAGGGTGCAAAACTGCAGTGATTCCCAAAAAACAATAGCAAGTGCTCACTTTTGTAGTCACTGCATGCACTAACCTGTGCAACAGTGAATGCACTTCCTCCAGCATAGGATGATTAAAGTTTAATCTTAATGTCTTTGGTGCAGTTGTTGTAAAGTGCATTGAAATACTCTCTCTTATACTATATGTTCTAGCTTATTACACCTAAATCTACTTGTTCTTGTCCAGCTACACAAAATACAATATGACAGACCTAAATGATCCCACAATGCATTGCACCATTTAATAGGTATGATGCTACGTTAGAGGGCGTCTCTTTCTCATTTGCGGGTGAACTGCACAGATCAGCACGTTGACACGTGATTAAAGCGGCCTCTTACATAAGTTTATATAAATCAAGCGCTCCATCGGTTTCTTGTCTTTTTTTTGGAGCCGCTGTGTGGAGTCAACCGCGTGCTGCTGCTGCACAGCTCAACCCAGGACTCTCTAGGACAGCTGAGTGACACAGACAATGGACTCACGAAAACATGCTCTGAGAGACGTGACAGTCGGGTCACAAACCCCGCCCACCCTCCCCATCCGCAGCATACCATTGGTGGAACCCTGCCCTGGGGCATGGGAGTGCTGCCCTCTCCTCCCTTTGCAGAGAGAGAAGCAAAGGAGCGGTTAAAGGAGGAGAGAACCATTCACACAGACACTCACACACACATTGAGCAGCAGTGTGTATTCTGACTTTGTTGGGACATTAGTTGTGATATCTTTCATTTGTATAGAGTATGTACTGATGTGCATGTATGTATAGTGTTTTTTGGGGATGTGCTGCACAACAAATCTCGTATTATTTAGTGCACAGACAATCAAGGTTTCCCTTGAATTGACAGGATGTGTTTCCTTGGTACTCACTGCTGCTCTTCCTCTGTGTGAGCGTGTCGTCCAGAGAGTTGGAGCCGGAGCCGATAGACGAGCTGTCCTGGCTGTCCGGAGGGAAGCTCAGGAAAGCGTCGCTGTACTCAGAGCGGGACGGCGTCAGCGTGAGGGAGCGCATCCTTTCGCGGCTCTTCGGATTGATCAGCTTCTTCACCTGCAGCTTGATCCAGTTCCCACGCCTTTGTTCATGAAGATGGAAGAAAAGGAGAGAGTGGAAAAAGTAACGCATGATTCAATCGAGAAGAAGGCAGCGATGAAAAAAATTACAGATGCCACCACTAAAGTGTGACAACCAGGAAAAAAACATGGAACGCAGGATGATTGTTTCCTGTGTGTTACACTTTATTGCAGCCTCTATACAATACAAGAGTCAGCCAGTAAGCATGATTTCTTTCATTATTGTACATTAATGTGAATTATTCAAGCCCCTTTTCCACTCATGAAAAACACACTAATATCTGTTATTTGTCTGCAGTAAGAATGAAAATGTTCAATAACAATCTCTGCAGCAGTGATGTAAACATGACAACATGACATTTCATCTTCTACTGCTTTAGTTAGGTTCAGTGTCACTTGTTAGTTGCAGAGTCTGCACTTTTTCCCAGTGCATTATAACGTGCACAGTTCAGACGGCAAACTAAAAACATCCTTCTGTTGTGAGTTGCTCTTCCCATTTCAGTCGTGTCGGCTATTCACTGAGTGTTTGAAGTTTAACACGACGAAGGAAAAAAAAAAGGGAAACAGTTGCTAAATGACTAGATGATTCAACTCTGATTGAGGTCACAAAATCAGTACACACTTTTTTGGTCCTTCACTCATCATGGAGTAGCTGTTTTACCTGCGTGGAGGTGAGGGGTCGTAGAACTTGTACTGGTCCATGATCTTCTCCTCAAGTTTTTCCTTCTGTCTCCTCAGCTCATTCAGTTTGTCACTAAAACAGAGAGACATTCATTCATTCATTCATTCAGTACATGCATCTATTGTTTTGAGGTCTGTTGTCCATTTTAAACAAAAACACATCATCGGGGGTTTACATGTATTGTCTTTGCTCAACGTGGAAGAGGTCCTTGCTCTCCATGGTCTGCTCCAGCAGCGTGCGATTCTGCAGCATCAGAGTCTGGATCTGATCCAACAGGTGACGATTCTCCTCCTCCAGGTTTCCTTTCAGCTGACTCAACAACTAACACACACAGGGATAAATTAGTGAGATGATACAAGATCTGGACAGAAGAGAAGAGAAGAGAAGAGAAGAGAAGAGAAGAGAAGAGAAGAGAAGAGAAGACTGATCTCTCCTCACTTCACACTGGTTGGTGAGCTTGGTGGAGGTGATGTCCAGCTGCTGGTACTGTTCCTTCAGTTTGGAGAACTCGGCCTCCAGCTTGGTCTGCTCCAGCTTGGCGCTGTTTAACAGGCTCTTTGTGTTCTTATGGTCCGACTGGAGATTCTCATTGTCCTTCACCAGCTGACGATAAGTAGAGTTCAGTCTAAGGACAGAGCAGAGTGACTCCTCAATATACACAGACGTTATCTTCCACTGCACACCAAAATGTATCCAGGTTCTATTTAAATATGATTATAATTTGATGACACCCACATCTGACATTAACACACAACGCTAACAAATGGCTGCTTCCTGCATTAGTCATTATCTCGTCTTATCTGTATTTGCTAAGGATGGAACACATGTGATTTTATTGTTCATTATAATACAAAGCACTCACAAGAAGTTCATTGTGGTGAATTTCCATTAGCGGGGAGGTAGTTGTGATGGGAGAACAATGACTCACATTTCCCACAAATGACTAGCTCACCAACATACAGTCCTGGTGATTCATTTTTCAGTCATTAGAGGTCTTTATGATTTATAATTATTTCACTTTCACAAAAACGTATCCTGCCGCTGTGAGAAGAAGAGATCTCGGTGTGTTTTGGTTATCACAATAATAAATGTTCACATTGTTCCAAATCAAACCTGTGATTGTATTTGCACAGTAAATCATTTCTACCTGAATCTCCACTGTCCCACATCTCTGGTGTAACTGTGCTAAAAGGTTAACATGTTATCTATACTGAACAGGTTTAGATATTACAATGAACAATGACCTGTCGTTTTCCTCTTTGAGCAGTTTGTATTGGTCAGCTGTGGCTCTGTGTTCCTGGTTGTCCTGTGCTATTCTCTCCTGCTGCTCCTTCAGGTTTTTCTCCATCTCCTCCAGCTCGCCCTTCCTCTGCAGCAGCTGCTTGTATCTGGGTTTCATGAAAAAACACATACACATTACAAACTGTTCTGCTACTGTAGCAGATGTAGTTTCATTATCCAAGGCCACCCCCATCCTTGAAGACCCCGTCTCACTTGTCCTCCAGGTCCCTGTGCTGCTGCTCCAGGCTCTTGTGGGAACTCTTCAGGCCCCTGTTTTTTCCTATCAGGGCTTCGTAATCCACCGCCTGCATCTCGTGCAGCGCAGCAAGCTTCTCGTGGTCTCGCAGGAGCAGCTCGTAGGTGGTCCTCACATCCTCCTTCTCCTTCAGCGCTCCGTCACGCTCGCCTTCCACGCTGCTCTGCTGAGTCTGCAGCTGTGCATTGTGGGCCATGAGGGCCGCGCTCTGCGAGCTCAGGGTAGAGGTCTCCACCTGAAGGAGGAAGGCGGAGAGAGAGAGAGAGAGAGAGGGAGAGAGAGGAAGAGGAAAAATAAGAGAAGATGACAGAGGAAGGACATGGGTGAGATGATAATATAATACAAGAAAAGAAGTAAAGAATAGAGTTGACATTTTGTCACTTTCTAATTAAAAGTACGAGTTTGCATGTTCTCCCCGTGTGTGCGTGGGTTCTCTCCGGGTACTCCGGCTTCCTCCCACAGTCCAAAAACATGCAATGTGGGGATAGGTAAATTGGACACTCCAAATTGACCATAGGAGTGAGTGTGAGAGTGAATGGTTGTTTGTCTCTATCTGTGTGTGGCCCTGCGATGGACTGGCGAACTGTCCAGGGTGTACCCCGCCTATCGCCCGATGTAGCTGAGATTGGCACAGCACCCCCCGCGACCCTCTGGTTGAGGATAAAGCGGTAGATGATGATGATGA
Source organism: Solea solea (assembly GCF_958295425.1). Lineage (NCBI taxonomy): Eukaryota > Metazoa > Chordata > Actinopteri > Pleuronectiformes > Soleidae > Solea > Solea solea. Next base: position 7,255,608 of record NC_081148.1, on the reverse strand, counting down.
TGATGATGATTTTCTTCTGTGGGGAGTTCAGTATTTGGCTCCTGTTGGTGTCAGTGAGTAGAGTTTTTTGCTATTCCAGTCTACAGGGGGCGCTGTGTCTCTATTCTTCCCTTCCTCTTTGCTGTAATCTCCATTTACAACAGAACAGCAGGATATTTTTTTCTTTTCATATTTCCTTTGTGGTCACAGCGGTTTCCTGGTTTCAAATCCCTCTCCAGTCATCATCTAGTGTGTGTTTGCAAACTCTGACACACACAGACACACACAGACACACAGAGGACAGGTGGTGACACCCTTTCTCTACATTGACAAACACCTCTTTTAAGTACACACACACACACACACACACACCTGCCTTACATATGCTCTCACACGTCTCACGCCATGAGACCTACTAAGACCCGAGATGACAGCCAGAGCCGGGTGCACGGTCAGTGTAAATCCTGTCGCTCCATAAGAAGGGTTTGAATTGCTTCCAAACAGGAAGCATAAATCCTCTACAGGGATCTCAGCAGCCTGACACGACAACTGCACCAACACAGCAATGTAGAGAAAAGCCTGGACGACCCTACTATGATCATATCTTTATGACACATGCATCATCACTGCTCCTGTTTATAGTGAATATCCATATGAAAAAGGGTTGGACGTTATTTAATTTGAATTATTATTTAATTAATAATTTAATTATTTAAATTTAGTTATTTAATTTCATTGTCACTGCTTGTCATAGCATTAAGTAAAGGTTGTTTCTAGTTTTGCATCGGAGCTGAACAATTTAGTGTTTTCAAATTGAAATCGCAATTTTAAATAACACAATTATGACATTGCAGAGGTTGTCATTTAGGATCAATGGTTTATACTGTATTTGTGTTGGTCTCAGTGATGGTAAACCATGTAGTTCAGTATTTCTTGCATTAGAATATGGAGTAGTTAACTCAATTGTTTAAAATCTATGACAACGTGAGTGTTAACTCATTATATTCTTTTATCAAATCGCAGTTGTGACATCTAGCAGAAAAAAAACACAATTAAATATCTTTCCTGAATAATTAAGCCATAGTTTAGGTCTCAACTCTGACCGCCAGTGGTTTCACACATTCAGTTTTATCCTTGTAGCTTTTCCTCTCTATCTAATAGATTCCTCTGTTGTCCGACTGTTGTGAGGCCACAGTTGTGTGAGTTTTGAAGGATGTGCGTGAGGTTTTACCTGCAGCTTGGCGTTCTGCGTCTGCAGTGTTGTGTTGTTCTCCTGTAAAGACGCCGTCTGTCTCTGCACGGCCACAATCTGAGCCTGCAGATTGGAGCTTTGAGTTTCCAGTTGTTTGAGTTGGCTCCTCAGGGCGGCCTTCTCGGCCTGCAGTGTGGCATTCTGGGTAAAACACACACATGTAATATGATATTAGATGTGGGAAAATACAAGCTTTGTGTGCGTCTGCTGTGCGTTTACTTACATTCCTCTCCACCTCAATGAGCCTGTCTTTGACTTTCAGCAGCTCCCTGGTGGCTTCATGGCTCTCCTTCTCCCATTTACTGACACACTGAGAGTCCTCCCCTCCTCTAGGGGGCGAGCTCAGCACCATCCTCTCCTCCTCCTCCCTCTGACGCAGCGCTTCGTAGTTTTTCTTCACCTTGGAGGAGAAAAATAAGTATAAAATAAGCCTTCAGTGCATTAAAAATAACATTTCTGATATAAACTCACATCAGTCACATCAGAAAAGATCTATTACAGTTTCACTGCTGCATTTCAGAGTTCCTCCACAGATGCCTCGACATTTAAAGTGACTTCAAAACCTGAGCATCTCTTCAGTGTGAGCAGACATCCTCCTCTCTTCCACTCCTCCTCTCCCAGACTCCTGCCGCCTCATGAATAGATAAACTGGCTGATAAGAGTTGGAAGAGTGGAGGAATAAATAATGCATCTGCCTCGGGAGGCCCTCAGTGTTTTAGACTGCAGACTTTTTTTTTTTTTACTTTGTGGATTGTGTTTTTATGCTGGACAGTGGTGGTGCTGCAGGTTTTACTGCAGGTATGTGGTTGATTATTATTATTATTATTACTACAATGGATTTCTGTGTGTGTTACCCATAGATATAGTCTTGTGGTTTGCACGCGGAGTCTAACTAGGAAGTTACAATTTATTGAATGGCCACCAGGGGGCAAAAGAAAAATCCACATAGTATATGGGAAAATGAATCCTTGTCTCTAACCTCCTTTATTATATCAGTAAACATTTCTCTGAGGAACTTATGGTCTCAAAATAAAGCATAGTGGACACCAGTGTGATCGACACCTTGTACTATCCAATAGCTGCCTGGTTGCAGGTGTTGTCATTGAATTTCCGCATCTGAAAAAAGATGGGAGTTTGTTCTTTGACCAGAAGACTGAATCCTCTTTTTATATTTGGTCAAAGGTGTAGTGCTGTCAACGGTTGTAGGGTGTAAGCAGGATGTACACTGCCTCTCACCTAAATCAGCTGGTACTGACTCGGATTAGAAGGGTGTACAGTTTGTATAACTTACCGTCTTTAGTTCTTGCCGAAGTTGCTGGTTGAGGTTTGAGGACTCCTGCAGTCTGGCCTCTAGAGCAGCAATCTTCTCCTCTTTAATCTCCAAAGATGATTTCAGTGTCGACTCTAGTTTGGTTTCCAGGAGCTTGAACCTAAGAATAAAGCCTTGGTTAGTGGATGCTTGGAGTCCAAAATGTGAAAACACAGGTGCCATCAACCCACTTTTACAGATTTTAAACCAAAGAGGATCAGGCTCTGGTCTAAGTTTGAACCCCCGGGTTGAAACAATGCTAGAAAATTCAATTTAGGGACATGTGTGAGTGTTTGTGAGCCGTTACCTGTCGTCGGAGTTCTCGTCATGTAGCAGCCTTTCCTTGTTCAGTCCGATCTTCTCCAACTGATGGGTCAGTTTGTCCAGATCATTATTCATCTGCTGAGTCCGCAGCTTCTCAGTCACAAGCTCCTAAATGCAGCACAAACAGAGTATGAATATAACGCAGAAAATCAGGATATTTTAAAATAAGAGCTTGGTGTACCTCTCTGAGAGTGATGAGGGTCTTCTTATCGATGGAGGCCAGTTTGACCAGCTCCTTGTTCTCTCGCTCCAGGTCTTTGACTCTCGTGCACGAGTCCCTGAAGAAGATCATCTCCTTGCCCATAGTTCGATTCTCTTTCTCCAAACTGGTGATGCGCTGGTTGTTGTCCTCCAGCGTGGAGTCACGGATCTCGGCCTGTTGCCTCAGCCGTTTGTTTTCCTTCTCCAGGAGCTTCTTGTCTTTCTCCAGCAGGGAGCTTTCCTGCTCCAGAGTCTTGTTCTGGGGAATAACGGCACATAGTGCAGAGCAGATGGATACAACGTCATTTGACGGGATTATGCCTAGTCTAAATGCCTTATAAATACATGTTTGGCTAAAACTTGACACAGATTAGTGCAGGGCCAAAATTAATCTGGGATAATCCAAATCTGCTGGGGCAACATGCTGTAACTTTATTGCTGCACAGGCATCAATTAACTTCTCAATTATTTATTTATTTATTTATTTCACAGACAAAGTTCTTGTTGATTGCTCTACCAAACATTTTCTTCCCCCTACCTCCTGCTCCAGCTGCTCCAGGCGTTTGCTGGAGATCTTCAGCTCCTCCAGGTTGCGTTGGAGGGCTTGATTCTCAGTCTCCACCTCTTGAAGCTCCACCTCCAGCTGCTGAATTTTCTTGCTGCTGTTCTCTAAAGCCTTCTGCAGCCGTTGGTTCTCTGTATCTAGGCCCTGGTAACTCACCTGGGAGGGAAAGATTAGGATATTATAAGCATCAATGAACTAGTTGTCTCACTCCCTGATGTGACTGCACGGCCGCTTTTCCACTGGTCAAAGAGAAATCTACTAACACATTTGGCTTTTTCCATACAAGGACAATGAGTATGACTGGCATTCACTCTTAGGCCAAATGACTCTGCAGTAAAGACACAAGACACGTGACTCACCACACTGAATTCACCTTTATTTTGGCAAACTGGACGATGATGCTTCTCTTACTCTTACTTTATAATGTGCACTATCCAAGTGAAAAACAACAACAGTGTTTTCTCCCGCTGTGTGCTGCATTTCCCACTTCCAACATATGTTGTGTTCCAATGTGTTTGTGGCATCAAATGTGACTCACATGGGAAAAGGAAGAGGCAAACATTCCACTTGCAATGGAAAATGAGCCAATTTCCTTTTGTTTTGGCAAATTTCAGAGGCAGTTTCTCCGTGTTTGAAAAGCCCACATGTAGCAACTGCTGAAAGAGATACTCTATATGTCAGATCTCTGTGTCTGACGTCCTGATCTCTTACCTCTAATCTCTCCGTCTTCTTGGATGAAGCTTTGAGCAGCTCCAGGCTGCGCTTCAGCTGGCTCTTCTCACTCTCCAGCTCCATGTTCTCAGCCTCCAGCTGAGCAGCCTTGGCTCCGGCCGACCGGAGGCTCTCAGCCGAGCGCCGGAGCTCCAGGTTCTCCTCCTCCAGCTGGGAATTCTCCTTTTCCAGAGCCTCCAGCTGGAAGGCCATGTTCTTCAGCGCATCCAGCTTCTTCTTTAAACGCCGGCCCTCTGCCTCCAGGTCCGTGTTCTCCTTCTCCAAGGAACACACCTACACACATGATGATGATGGTGGTGGTTGGTGGAGTGTAACCAAATCGCTGCACTTTGATTTATCTTGCAGTCTAGTACTAGATTGTGGCCTAGTCTGGTCTTCATAAAATAAATAAATAAATAAATTATCAAATTAAATAAAACACAAAACACTTAACATGGATAGCTCACTCTACTGCTCCAAAGTCTTTGGAGAAAACATTAAGTTAAGGTAAGTGTACACTTAAGCTCATGCAGATTTTATGAGAAAAGCCACACGTTAAGGGGCTTAAATGCAGCTTCTTGGCACACGGAGGGCGAAGAGCACAGATTTCATAAAACTTGACCCATCACTTTAAGCTACTAAGCTGCAAATTATCTGGAATGCAAAAGAGCAAAATAAAAACTGCTATGTACTACTTTGGTAAGTGTGGAAATCTTTGTTTAGGTATAAAACAAGACATTTGAAGATGTCATCAATTAGACATACATGGCAAAACAGACTTTTCAGGCATTTCAAAATGCAACAGACCTTTTCACACGTGATTCCAAGGCTGGCGACTTTCTTCTGCAGACTCTCTTTGTCCCTTTCCAGCTTCTCCACCTGAATCTCAAGCTCCTCTGCCCTCTCCCCTCTCTCCTTCATCACCTCCAGCTCCTTCCCTGCACACAAAAGATAACAAATTCTCAAATACTTATCCTGTGAATTGAAAATAGCATCTCAGTGTCTACTAAATTAAACCTGAAATTCAAGGTAGACAGACAGAAAACAAACACATCCGCCACTCATTGGAGTGATTGAGACTCACGTAGTTGTTTCCTTTCAAACTCCATCTTATTGAGTTTGCCGGTGGTCTCACAGATGGACTCGTGGAGAATGCGATTCTCCTTCTCCACGTCCTTGACTCGGGCCTCGGCGCCGACCTGGCAGCGCTGACGCAGAGACGCCACCGTCTGACTCAGGTGCTTGTTCTCCTGCTCCAGACCCTTCAGCTGGAGAACACACAGCACAGAAGTCATGTTTATTACGAATGATTCAGAGTTAGTGATGGAACAACAGCATGCAAAACAGCATTTAATCCTATTATTATTATAATATATTTTGGAACAGAATTAAATCACTTAGATTTCATCCCTTTACAACCACAGTGATCTGTAATGGCAGCATGTTTGCTGCAGCTCGTCTAGGCTGGATTTGACAAATCAGATGGTTAAACTAATCTACGGTGTCAGATTTGGGTCAAACAGCAGTCAAGTTACTGCAGACACACAGTGGGCCACACTGCATCAGAGCTGTGTGCAGTCAATAAAACATAGTGGGTACTGTAGCTCTGCGAATTGTTTTTACGGTTTCTTTGCGGAGCCGAGCGCAAATCGATCGAACAAAGATTGCTCTCTTGAGCAAATGACACCGCTTCGAGTCACGTTGTTTCCTTGGAGATTCTGGGAAACGAGAGTCAATGGCGGGTTTTGTGGAGAGCGCGTCGTGTATGACGCACATTGTTCAAATCTCCACGTTTGTCTGTGTCTGACCGTGTGTACCATGTCCAGTACACAAACCACAGCATTAGCTACATGCTAAAGCACACAAATGCTCCATGTGATTATAATTATCATTCCTGCATAAGTTGGTCTGTGCAATGTATTAAATTGACCACATTTATGTGGCATTTAGGCAAGAAAAAACAAGACTAATGCATTTTATACTGTGTGTGTGTGTGTATGTGTGTACCTGTCGCTCAGAATTCTCTCTGAGGGTTTCGAGAGTTTTCTCCAGCAGAGCCTTCTCCTTCATCAGGTCAGTGCTGAGAGACTCTGCACAGCGGAGCGACTCCCTGTCTGTGGTCAGTTCAGTCTGCAGCTGCTCCAGCTGCAAACACGCAAAGACACATTTTCAAAACGTCGCACTGTCCCGATTTGGTTTGAATTATTTTGTATTCAAGAGTATTCAAGATAATGACCTTATGGTGGCTGTCAATTCTATCAACTTAAAAGCAACATTTTCTAATTTTTCATTATATTTTCTACCCTATTACTGTAATCATCCTTAATCCATAAACTAACATAAAGCTGTTTTCAAACTAGCTTTTGTCCCTAAAAAAGACATGTAATCCCCAACTAACTGGTATTTTTCACATTTTTCACACAATCACATTTTAATAACACTTGGTTCAAGACGTCAAGAAAGATAATCACTTTTGAATGTTCTCTTTGTGAGAGAAAAAGACAATTTTATGCTTTTGATTCAGAGGAAACAGAGAGACACTTATGTTTCTGAAAACAGCCGAGAGACTTCTCTTAGTGAGGGGCATTAAAGAGTCGGAGGCTGCAAAAGAAAATGCAAGAAGCTGCCTGGATTTACAGCTTTGCTTTCATCCTCCTATCCACCCTTCTCTATGCACTCTCCTTTCTCTGTTTTATTCCTGCCACTGTGTGAAAAGGTCTACAGGCAAGTGTTAGGGTGATGTATTATAGAGGAGTGCCTGTCCAATATGCTAATCATGGCTGTGAGACTGAGAAGGGGCAGAACAAGGGGCAAATGAACTGCAAGCGGTTTCTAACCAATAAGGAAAATTTCTTTATTTAGTCAGAAGATTTGAAAAGTGCCAGGGGAGTTTGTCATGATGCAACTCCTTCTACAGGCCTATTCTGAGGTAAGTTTATGATTTCAACCTCTGAAATATCTGAACTCAAAGTCCATCGTGTCAAATGTGATATATATGATGCCACAGTACATCTCAGTGGATCGTATTAGAAATAATCTGCCTTTGACTCTTATCCAGTCCAGAAAACCACTTAACTACAGGTAATTACTCACCGTTTGGTTGAGTTTCTGGTTTTCTTGGCTGACTTTAGCCAGTTTTGCCACAGTGTCCTGGCTGGCTGCTCCTCTGAGCTCCTCCACACTCTTCAGCAGCGTCTGGTTTTCTTTCTCAAGCTTCAACAGGCGACTTGAGGTCAAGTCGTTTACCTCCTCGCCCAGAGACTTCTGAGGGACTGAGTCAAAGACAACCAGGACATTTCAGACTACTTTCACAAATGTTATTAACACAAAAACACACTGGTTTAACTTTACAGGTCCTAAAGCCTTTTAAGTGCCATTTTAACAAATCAATCTCACACCCCTCCCTTAACCAGATCCCTGGCCACTTAAACCTCTTAACAGGCTTTATAAGCCAAATGCACAGATTACCCTCCAGGAGCGACTGAATATTAATTACAGCTCTTAACCAAGTGGAAAGAAAACACAGTGGAGGCTGGCAAATGCACGAGGGCCATAGAGATGACACCAGGACAAGAGCCATTAACCAAAGCCTGCTCTGTACAACCTTCTGAAGATCTTCAACCTGGCCAAGACCCATTCTTTCCTATTGTATGCTTTTAAATGCATATATTTGGCTCCTGATAAAATAATAATCCACAATAGCCCAGCACTGTAAAATCCCAGAAAAAGTTTCAGCTTTAACCTCATTTATGGTCTTTTAACAGAGATCCATGCTCTTACTTTCCAACACTGTTGTTTCCCATTAGTTTTCTAAAATTAAGCTTTTTCTACTTCAGAGAATGAGCTTCCTGTTTCAATTACCATGCACATGCCCAGTAGTGCACCTGTCTGGTCATGTGATTATGTTTTAAGGTGTGTTAGTGTGGACGCAGATCACGTCTGATGAAGAGCTGAAACACATTTTTATCTGAACACCGCCGTTCACCCTGTTTCAGCTGGGATTGGCACCAGTGTCACCCACGGCCCTCGTGGAGGATAAAGTGGTAGAAGATGGATGGACTTAGTAGCATGGATGAAGCCTATGTCTTACTTTCAGTGAGGTCTGGTGTCTTAGATAGTTGCTCCAGCTCCCAGCCCAGGTGCAGGGACTCGTCCATGCTCTGTTTCTGCGCCATCTCGAGCCCAAGGTTCTCCTCTAACAGCTCCTCCATTCTCTTACGGTCCATGTCCCTCTCCTGGAGAGAACAGAGGCCAAATACTGAATACACAACAGCTGAAAGAACTGTACTGTCTTCTTCTTTTTACATAAATAAAGAAAATGAGTTTAAATTATGAATAAAAAAACATGGAAATAAAGTTATTATTCCTGATTTTTGATTTTAACTCCTATTAATTTGATTTTAACTGCTATTGCGCGCAAACAAATGAAGCATCACTGTAGTCTGTACTGACACAACATGAATCCATCATCTCACCCTCTCCAGGTCATGGATCTTGGATTTAAGCTGCAGATTCTCTTTCTCTAGGAGATGCAGTTTGTCAGAACGCGTCCTGCTGGCATCCAGCTGTTCCTCCAACATGCTCTTAGTCTCCAGTAAGACCTGGTTGTCCTCCTTCAGCTCCTACAGAATAACACACATTTTAGTTTTTCCCATACATACTGTATATGCTTGTGTGTTATAGCTTGACAGTGGCGTACCTCGACTCTGGCCTTGAAAAACTCGATGTCGTGAAGTTTCTCCCTGTATCGGCTCAGCTCGCTCTCCAGTTTGTCCACACGGATGGCTTTCTCTCTGAGGGAGTCCAGCTCATCGCGGTAGGCCCGAGCCGAGCGAGCGTCCGACAGCAGCTGGTAGCTCTGCAGGAGGTAGAAATGGAGGAAATTAGACTGCAACTTTCACACTTTCATAATTGATTAATCTCTCGATTATTTTGTCAGTGAATCGATTAGTTGCTTGTCCATAAAATGTCAGAAAATGTTTGAACTTGTGTTTTTAACTTCTAACTTCTATAACTTCTTTCTTATACAGAGCAAAGAAATCATCAAATATTGACATTTCTTGTTTTAGTTAAAAGACACTAAAACTGATGGATTGATTATAACAAATCCTTTAATCTAGTAATTGATTAATAATTGACTTATCATTGCAGCCCTAGTGGAGACGTTTGCAAAAAAGCATTCACATCTCTACATAAGGAAGTGCAGGAACACAGATGTTCTCACAGATGTGCTTTTCTTTATAAGTGTGTACATTCACTGACTCTATATGAACAAATGTATCCAAGAACAATTCACAAACCACGTCAGTTACACAAAGAGACAACAGACAGAAGCATCTCTCCACACAACAGATTACACTGTCAGCCTGCCACCCACTCCAAATCAAAAGCCATGCGAGGCCGTTGCTGGACTAAAGATAGCTCTAATAGCCCCTAATGAGCTGAGGCACGAGCTGACTGATTAAAGCCTGGCAGTGTCACAGAAGCAAAGTACGTGGAAGGAGGAGGAAGGAGCAGGTGTTAGGAGGGAAGGAGAAAGGACGGGGGGGGTTTGTGTTCTGTGTGCATCCAGAGGCCTCACCTCTTGCTGAAGCCGCTTGAACTCCACCTCCATGTTCTCAAGCTCCTGCCTGGTGTCCAAAAGCTGCTCACTCTTCTCCTCTCTGAAATACGAGATGATGAGGGTTAGATGATAAACAAGGGCAACATGGAAACAGTCCAGGAGTATGTAACCTAGAGACAGTGTTTTTAACAGGACGCATTTGTGAATGTATTAAATCAGATTACTAACGAGGACATTCATTCCTTTGGGGCCTTTCCATTTTAAGGAGTGCAGTGTAATCATTTAATGGTGGAAACTTATTGACACAGAGTTGCACAGAGTAGTTCATAGAATTTGTCTGAATCGCTTCATCGTTTCACTTCACTTTGAGCTTTTATTTGAAGTAGTTTTACACAGCTTGGATTGTTTTGGAGTCATACAAGAGGAAGCATTCATGCTATTAAACTTCAGGGAGCAATCCTACTTAGGTGCAATTGTCATGATGAATTAAGTTATAGGTTTTAGTGAAGGAGACCATATCCCATCATGTGCGACTGTTTGCCAGACAACCCACAGACCCAACTTCCTAAAACCGAGATTAAAAATAGCCTATTGTGTTGTGAGCTGGTCAGGAGACCAAGATGTCTCTCATGTGTCTTCTCGCCCTGAAGAATTCAACTGCTGATTAATGTCCTCTTTCTGTCGGTCCTCACACACGGCTCGACATGCATACTGACAGAACAAGAGAGGAACGTGAAGGACCGTGTGACCATTCCAGGGACAAACAAATGCAAATGTGGCCCTGTGGCTCAAACTCCTGTCTCCATTTCCACAACACATCAGATTAAAGAAGGGGAGGGAGAGAACACTTTAGTTTCTGGTGCAGGCAACAGAACGGTTTGCTATTTAACACACTACTGTATTATTAGTGTGATTGACGCTGGAGTAGAACAGCCGTATATTTACTGTCTGTGTGTCTGTGTGTGTGTGTGTGTGTGTGTGTGTGTAAGTTCTCCACCCTCCTTCTACCACTGAGGAAGAATGTGTGGCACTGCTTTGAAGAAAAACTCACTGCATTCCTGAGATGCTGTCCAGTGAGAGTGTGTGTGTGTGTGTGTGTGTGTGCGTGAGTTTGTTCCCATTTCTGGCTGAAACACTTGTCAGGAACAGTCAAAGTGATGGAGACCAAAACCTGATCCACATGGTTAAGTTTAGGGCTAAGAGCGGGTAAGGTTAAGGTTAGGGTTAAACATTAACTGGTTATGGTTAGGGTTTGGGATAATGCTTTGTTTAGACTGTCCAAATGAACAGAAGTCAATGCAGTGTCCATAAAAGGATAGCTATGTGAGTTTGTGTGTGTGTGTGTGTGTGTGTGTGTGTGTGTGTGTGTGTGTGTGTGTGTGTGTGTGTGTGTGTGCGCACTCTACGGAACATCTGATAGTCTATCTGATTACAGCTCTCAGGGAGCATCTCAATAAAGAAAAGGCTGTCTCCTTTTTTTTGTTGTTGTTCTCTAATTGATTTCCTCCTTTCTCCCACAGATGATGTTATCTTAAAAAATCTGGAGCTAATATTCAGGCAGTTTCTGTTTTTGTTGTTCCGTCATTAACCCAACCCCAGCCCCCGCCCCCGCCCCCCTCTCCCTGCCCAAATCACAAACACCTGTCCAGTCTAGCATGGCAGATTAGCTTTGGGCTCATATTATGGATGCAGCTGGCTCTGCTACTTATGTTAATGGTTTAACACTCGCTGCATGTGCACGAGCACAGACACAAACACTTGTATGCACCGCAGCCATGTTTTAAACGCTGACATCCTTTATTCTTCAGACTGATAAAAGCCTGACTGAGTCTGACACCCGACTTTAAATTCTACCCATGACCCCAAATCTTGACAACATCCCTGAATAAATGTCTTTCTAAGGAATTACTTTTTCCAAGCTTAACTAACAGATAGTGTCATAGGAACAGCAATCATTGTTCTCCCATGTATGAATGCACAACCTCTGATGGCTAATCTTAGCAAACCATAATGGAAACTATTTTAAATTCCACTGCAACAAATAATAATATGAAGTAAATTAGCTCTACAGGGACACAAGAGCATACTGGTCGATTGCCTCGCATTACATCATAACAGAAAATCCTAATTGTTTTATTTACTGGAGCCGGGACCACATTAATGTGGACTCCTGGACTCCCTGTGTGTTTGTGTTTGCATGCAACAGCATTTTAAGACTCTTAAAACCAAGATTTGTACAAATGCCTTCCAAAGTGCAGTCTTTCGAAATGTATCTTTGTGTCCGCCTGGACAAATTTTTCTTTTATTATCTTTAATAATCTGTGTCTGGTCTGGTCCTTCTCTGGTATTTGATGATCAATAATGTAGACTTGATTCGCTACCTGAGACGCTTGTTGAAGCACGTGGATGAAGTTATTCTGTAAGCTGAAGGTCATTTAGACAGTTGGTTGGAAACATCCTTTTAAAAATAACTGGTGTCAACAAGGTAAGAGTAAGTTAATAATCTACTGCAGAGTGAACTGCTGGTTAATCTGAACCTGAGAAAGACTAAAGGTCGAGTTATGATTTTACCCACTGCTGCAGATTCTGTGTTGTGTGTTATGCATTACTGTGTAACTGGTATAATACATATATATTAAAAGCTAAGCCAATAAAGGTAGATTTTTAAAGAAAGATGAAATGAAACCAGTACAAATTAAATGTCTGGCACAGTCTTACTCTACATGTCTTACATTTAGGAAACATGAACAAACAGATGACTGTGGTGAGTTGGGATCACTGAACCATCACCCCGGGCTCTGACATGCTCTCCTTCAACAAACACACACTTGTGTCTGCCCCAAAAAAAGACAACACAGTCATGTGACAGGGCTTCATCAGCAGTGACAGACTCACATCACATGACAGAGACACCACAGCAACAACACACATCATGGCAACCTACAAACAAAACAACTCACAGCCTTGTTGTTAGGTCCATTGTAGGTGGACTGAAGATTTATCATCCTGATGTGGGTCAAGTGAGACGTCGACACTGACAAATGTTTTCATCCCGAGAATAACAGTCAATGAGTTTAGGTTCACACTCGGAGAGAGATGCTTTTCCTTTTACCAAGCAGAGGGCGAGCGGCACTCCATTCAGAGTTACGACCACATCGTTCAGGCTTTCAGTTAGACTCACACCAAACTATTGTCTGCCTGACAGAGGAGACAGGAGAGCTAAATCTCCTGCAGATTTACGGGACCAATACGCCCAAATGCAACCTGGGGAATTTTACTCACCATTAAGGGCCATTGCCAAAAAACACTGCGGGTCTCTCTTGCTTTGCTCGAGTGTCAGCTGATCAAATCACATCTAGGTGTTGTCACTGTCCTTTAATCAGCATTACCAACTTTTGCTACCTAGTAAGTCATGACAGATACTGCTACTGCTGTTCATTTCTGATGGTTACTTCCATCATCAAACATCAGGGCCGTCCAGCAAGTTTTCCTACAATTGTCCAGAGGAGCTGAACGCAAGAATGGACACGCGCCAAATATTCCTCCAGAAACTTTATATTCTATAACATTTTCTGCTAGATCTCAAGTCAAACTTCAGGAAAATCTGTGGAAAATTCACAGCAAGTGAGCAGGCACGTGTCCCGTTACATCGTCTCAATGTTCGAAGGTTATATTCATTTTTATGTGTTTTTTATTTTGAGGAATGTACTTCTAGTCCTGAAATTAGAGCCACTCAAATGTAAGACAGGATCCATTTAAACAGAAAACCACAGAACACTGGACTTGACTTCACACAGACTTTTGCTGAAACGTGATCTTATCTATTGAAAACACAACAACCACCTCATGGCACCAGCCAGTCTGTTAAATCAATGATTATGTTTGGGCAGCAGCGAGAGGAAAAGATCTAACAGATCCATGTTGTTGACCATTAAGCCTTGGTATGGTGAGGGATTACATGTCTATTATTCATAGACAGATAGATTTAAAAGGCCACTGCAGGTTTGTGAGAGGGTAGTTTACGTGTTTGTGTGTTTGTGTGTTTGTGTGTGTGTGTGTGTGTGTGTGTGTGTGTGTGTGTGTGGGGGGAGAGCGTGACATCACAGCAGACATGTGTCGTTTGAATAATAAAGACGCAGAGAGGAAATTGACTCTGAGGTTTTTCCACCCTGTACTTAATAAAACTTACAGTATCTACCACAGGTCCCATTACAACAATCACAAAATATGCAGGTTTATGCTATTCTATTTTTTTACTTTTTTTATTCTAAATAAATAAATAACATAATGAATATCTAAACAGCCAACAGCAGCAAATATTTTGTAACATCTGAGGTCATTTTAGATGTGTATAGCTCAAGACAATAATTCATCTAAATTGATATTTTGACACACATTAGGGCTTTAAGAAATATTGTGTGTTTTTATGCAAAATTGCAGTAGGCCATATTGCGATTTTGCTAAAATGTCAATTAATTGTTCAGCCCTAGATTGATACACGTATTTATTTTTAAATATTGGCTGTCGTACAATAAGTTACCATGATACTGACCGTAATAACCGCTGACATGTGATCTACAGTATCAATGACACTTGTAAAAGTACAAGTAATAACCCTGATAACCCTTGTCTCACGTTTGTTAACAAAGCAGAATCTAGTAACAAACCAGATTAAGAGAAGTATAATCCTGCCAGTGACCTCTGTGGATGTCAGACTTGAAGTTTTCTAGTTTTTGCTACTGGAATTAAACTAGTCTACTACTATGTCCCGTTTGTTCCCTCAATTTCAGCAATTACTTATTATCTAAGCTGATAAAGCTGTTGCACTCACAGTTCCTGTCGAAGGCGTCTGATCTTGGCCTTGGCATCAGCCAACTCCACAGAGAGATGTTGTCGACTTTCGGTCCTCCTCATGCTGGGCGAGTCGTTCGGAGACTGTGTTGGATACGGAGCCAGTGGAGACAACTGCACACAGTCTCTTTCCTGGGTCAACTCCACTATAGTCTAGATGGAGGGTAAGAAGACAAAGGGCAACATTGATATTTCTCAAAGAATGTGTCCATAAGTAACTTCTAATTTCTAATGCAACATTTAAAAATATCAACAATGGGACATGAAGAGGAGAGTTGATTAATGGATTCACTTAAACACCACCGCCCCAAAACTAGACTACAGGCACCGTGGGCAAAAAGTACATCTACGATCCCACACACAGCCTAGTTTGATCCAGTGCCCATGACAGGAAATGGGATTTTAATTGAGAGCGGCTGGACTACAGAGTGATAATCTGGAGACTATTACAGCCCCTCTCTCCCTCCACACACACACACACACACATCTGCTTTATCAGTCGTGGGCATCTGTGCCCTTTGGGTTGGAAACTCATTAAATGACGCATATAGTTTGAATAAAACACACACACACACAGAGAGTTAACAGTTTCAACCCTTCCTTCCTGAGGCTGATCTCTTGTGGTGGCACAAAAGGGAAAAGTTTCCACATCACTTTGAAAAAAAACACTATTTTTGTAATACTCTGCTTGTTGTACTTTGCTCTGCCTTGTTTATTGTACTTCATGTTTGGCTTAAAGAGTAACTGTCTATGCTTTATTTGTGTCTCTCCAAGGAACTCTCTGGCATTAACACTGACCTTGTCAGGACCTCATGGAGACCAAAACCTGGTCCTCAAGAGGCAGAACCTCACGTCTGAGGAAGTGATTAAGTTTTGAATTGTGGTTAGGTTAAGATGGTTAGGCATTCAATGGTTATGGTTAGGGATACAGCTTTGTTTAAGCTGTCCAAAGGGTTAGTGTATGCATATGTGTGTGTGTGTGTGTGTGTGTGTGTGTGTGTGTGTGTGTGTGTGTGTGTCATTACCTCCAGCTGTGTGTCCCTTTCATCCACCAGGTGTTTGAGGTGGAAAGCCAGGTTTCGGGACAGACTGTCCAAATCCTCAGCTGGGCTTTCTCCACTTTCCAACCACTGCAGGTCGACCACATTCTCCTGGTTGTGAGTCACCTGAAATCACCACCATTGGATCGTTAATAAAACTCCATCACAAGACAAAGTTAAACGTTTAAAACAATGGTTTGGTTTCCAACACAGTTGAATCAATAACTATAACCAAAATTCATGAAATTAAGGCAAAGGAGATCCAGTTTTGGACTATAGAGCAGAAATACCTCTTGGATGTGGGAAGCAATAGCAGCTTTGCTGTGAAAGTCCAGAGTCTGGATACGCTCAATGTACTCTTCCTTCTTCTCACACTGTAAACAAAGAAAAAAATATGAGATTTTTTGTTATAAAGTGGAATTTTGTGGGTCAAGTAGAAGTTAGTAGAGCAACAGGTTTCCAGGAAGGCAGCAGCTGTGTTCAGGAGACAAGTGTAGTCGTCAAGTGAAAGTTTATCTTATGGATCAGAGATATTTTTTCTCACCTGCTGCCAGAGATTAGAACAAACCGTTTACAAATTGCATCAATGGCTCATTTTCTTTTATTACAGTGTGTGTACTTATGCTGATTCATAAGTCAGGTGAATCAGTGCCTCATACACACTTGACATGAACAATATGTCAAGTAGAGCATCGAGAAAGTGCTGAATGTTCCTGTGATTCTAACTTAAATGCTTTGAAAGCAAATTCCATGAATGCAAAAGTGCACTTGGCAATGAATCAGTTTACGACAACAGAATGCTAATGCTAATAGCAGCTACTTCATCAGTAGTAGATATTATGGGATGTAATGCAGTGAGTGCAAGCTGAATGAAGGCTTTGTCACCTGACAGGAAGAGGGCCTGCTCTGTTATTGACCAAACTACATTAGCTGAATGAAGGATAGAATGAGAGTGAGTTATTTAATCTAATCAATGGGAGCAAGTGGTAGCAATCACTGGAGGATGAACCAAAATTAGATTTATGGGATGAGAAGGAAATATTGAGTGGCTCTTACCTGAACCGCGCAGCCGAGTAACAGCAGCAACAGCTTCTTCATCTCGTCCAGACCTTGTTCTAAAACACACACACAAATACAGAGAAAGACATTTTAGAGCTAAACCACTGTAAACATGTTTGCATAAAACAAGAAGAGATCATTTGTCACTGTAAATTTGTCTGAAAAAAATAATCCTAAATGTTTTTGGCAAAAGATGTGCTCAACTAATGTACTTCTGGAGATTCCTTTTTTTGAGGGGTGGGGTCTTTCTACGGACTCTAGCCTTCATATGTTCATGTTCCAGTAATGCAAACATGCTGCAGTCTTATTCATAATAAAATGTGGGCCAGTGTTGCTCTGTTCCTTCCACGCCTGGTGCTTGCACACCTGATCCCACGTTCCTTTCGTTCCACTCCGGTTTGTTGCCGTACCCGGAGCAATCACAGAGTTTTGTTCAGCAAGCAGACGAGCGTATCGTCCATGTGTACAGTCTCACACATGTCCAAGGGACCATAACGTACCAGTGCATGCAGAAAGTATGACTCAACCTTCAAGTGAGTTGGAGATGTTGTGCAGTTACAAGATTATCTTGTATCATAGTGAGAGATTTAGAGGCAGATGGGGTCCAAACCATCCATGTACCCTGGCACATGCTTCAAATGTCAGAAAGACATTTGATCCAATCATTCCACTTTCATTTCCAATTAACAGTTAGGTGGTTTCAGTTAATAAAACCCCCTCCTCTAGTTACAGTGTTTTCCAGAGTTGTCAGCTGGCAGGATCAACTCCAGTGCTTCTCTACATGTCAGGACAGATTGAAACCCACTAACAGCTGGTAGCATGATGCACAACAGGCCTGAGCTCATCTGCTCATCTGCTCATATGGGGGGGGGGGGGGGGGTTTGAGGCTGAACAACAATAAACCAGGTGGTGTACGTGTGTGTTACACTGACTAACCTGTAGGTATATTATACACAAGCATGTTGCTGATCTGTGACTATGCCTGTTTATGATTTACTCCATCTGTAACAGATTGTATATGATTAGCCGGATTATCATGTGGTTCCGGGTGTACCACATGATGAGTGCTGCCACTGTCCTCCTTTCAAGATAATAACTCTAATAATAATAATAAATCTAGATTATTAGATTATCTAGTCTCATCACAACGGCAACAGCATAGCAGACAGAAAGACTCATTTGATCTACACCATTACCATTTGTAGCCCATTTCCTAATGATTTAACATGAAAATCAAATTAGACGAATAAAACTGCTTCTCAAAATGATTGCAAACTAATGAATGCAAACATGACTCTGCTGGATAATGGAATCCATCGCTGGGAACCACAAACCACCACCCAGCAGTTCCTATGGGAGGGCTCAGTGTTACGCCAAAAAACACAATGTGTCTCTTGGACCTTTTGTCAGGATCTATTCATCAATTATAAAAGGGATCTCCCACACAATCAAATCAATCCCCATTCTCCTCCATTCTTCCTTTCTCAATAAAGACAAACTAAATAAGAATGTAAACGAACAACAGCGACACATCTGTGGTTGGATGAGGCAGAGAGGATTAGACCTTCCCCTTCTAAGATGGAGCTTTATGAGATTATTCGTCTGACAGATAATAATGGATTCCAGACCTGACTCAGGATGAGAAATACTTGTTAAGTGTCAGTTTTGAGAGCAAATCACACTTTGAATGTACAGTCTGTATAAGTTTGTGGTTTGGAGACAGTAATGACCCTTTTCCACTTAGGTCCCAGCTCACCTCGACTCGCCCCGGCACAGTTTAGGTTGGTTTTCCACTCCAAAAAAGTACCTACTCACAGTGGGCGGAGTCATCACTGCACGGCTGCATGAAACTGCCGTGACTTTTCGTTACATGCGAAACACACAAACAAGTGACAAGTAACTTGTAAATCAGTTGTTTTCACTGATCCCATGTGGGTTATTTTGCTTAACAGCGAATGGAACACTAAAGATTTCCACTTTTATTCACTCATAAAGAAATCACAATTTTGAAGTCCAATCATAAATGTAACAATAACACCAAATAAGGCAATTTCTTTTTGTCGCTCTCAATAATAGGAGCTCTCTGCAGCCATCAGGTTGGACACACCGCAGCTAAATATATGGAAAGGAAACATGTATTATTAGCTCAGACATCAGAATCACAGCTGTACTGCAGGGAAGGGAAGTTTAAAGCCAGAGTCTGGAGAACATTTCTGAAAACATCCTCACCACTTGCATTCATCGTATAAAAAAGGAGTATTAAGCATACGAGGCAAATTTAAGCAACATCTGAAGGGTGACAGCTTTAATTCTCCCAGCTGCAGGGCTTAAAGGTTCTCTCTCAGAGCCATAGGAACCTATTCTAGGCAGGGACGGGATTTAGCTTGGTAAATCTACTGGCGCAAAGGAGGAGGAAAGATAAGGAACCATATAGGATACATTATTTATGTGAACACGGGGGAAAGACAGCAAAGAGGGAGAGATGAAAGGAGGGGAGACAAAAGGGAGGAAAGCAAGGAGCACAGGCAACTCAAAACACAGAAGAATACAGAAAATAATGGAGAGAGGAGAGGACAGCAGCAGGATGTCAAAAATAGAGAATAGAGATGATCCTCAAGCAGTGGCAGCATGGAGGCTTCGAGGGGGTGTTACCCATCAAGCCTCATATTCTCCCCGTCTCTTCCTTCCCTCGAACACACTCATTTCATCCATTTATTCTCTGCAGCACACATCACCACCCATGCTTCCTTCCTTCCTCCCTTCACTCAATCACATGCACCTCTGTGCTTCCTTTTTAACCTCCTTTCCTTCCTTCTCTGGCTTTATCCTCTTAGCAGGAAACCAGGGGTCAGGGGGACAGTGACTAAGTCTTCTTCCTGCAAAGTCATTGTTAATTTGTCTCCAAGGATGTGAGTTAATAAGGTGTGGGGGGGGGGGGGGGGGGGGGCAATGTATTTTTGCATGCATGTGCAATCCACAGCAACAACCCTCTCTTCTGTCATACTGAATAGACTCATTCAGGCAGCAGTGACTTTCTGTCGGTGATAAGAACTAGCACAATCAGTCTGATAATGCTTTTAGTAGAGGACGGAGACATGTGAACCTTATTTTCACATAATTGAAAGAAAAACAGTGCTTCTTTGTAAGTTGAGCTACAGAGTGAAGTGACATCATCACGGAGGCTCAGAGCCTGTGGAGGTCGTCAGAGTCATGAGCAGCAACACTCACAAGCCATAACCACACACAAGGACAACTGAGCTGATGCCAGTTGACCACAAAGAAGAACAGTTATGAATCATGAATCAAGGATTTTCACAGTGTCACAAGTTTTTCATTTTTAGAAAATGGTGTTATAGCATACAGTGCCCACCAAAACATAAAGCAACACTTCTCAGCACTTCTCCATTATACAGTTCTAGCAGTTCTCGGATCTACTCTACTGGGCTAGGTCGTCATAGCAAAGGCTGCACGAAACTGCTGTGACATCATTTTATCATTTTATACGCGACACAAACAAACAAACTAGTGACGAGCAAAACATTTATTTTTGGTGCACTTAATCATTAAAATCAGTTAATTAATAAGATTTTCAACGTGGGTGGAGTCTTCACTGCATAGTGAGCAGGTACTAAAAATAGTACCTGGTACAGGCTACTATTTTTAGTTTCCACTATTAATGGTGGAAACGCAACTTAACATGCCGTGGCAAGGCGAGGCGAAGCAAAGCGGTGGAAACACGCCATAAAAGAGATTGAGAGACTTCAGGTTCAAGAGTAATGCTGAACTCAGATCAGTTTAAGAGACATCAAAAGTCATCAAACATCTGCTGTCAACATGGTGTGTTACAGTGTTGCTTTAATGAAAGAAAATCACCACCCCTTTATTTGGAACTACTCCGAATACTGGATACTTCAATTTCATTGAATTTTGTTCAGTAGATTTCACGTTATCCTACTGACAGACAGACAGACAGACAGACAGACGAACCAGTGGCACCACAGACATAACCTCCTTAACAGAGGCAACTTCCAGTCCAGTCACACAAACATAAACACCTCTGTCTGTTCTATTGTTTCATATAGAGACATCGAACACCACAACCCAATCAAAACAAACTGTTAAACACACAAAATGTTTGCCTACACACACACACAAACACACACACACACAGACGCACACACGTAAGCAAGTCTGTAGCTTATTTGGGAAAAAATAGCATCTCTGACTTTTCTCTTGATTACTCCTTTAATACACATATATTTAATCCACATAATTTACTGCATGTATAGTATTAAGTATGTTAACATACATAAACATACAGAATTCCTCTGTTTGTCATCTTTGCTCTTACTCTTACTATTGGGAATCATGGCAGAGAAGTGCTTTCATCTACCTCCATATGTTTGGCCACATTCTTTCCCAATGTCTACATTTACTGGTGATAAATAAATGTGATGGCGGTTTAATGTCAGCTGTGCAGTTTTTCTTCAGTAGAAAAACAGAGGCAGACATTATGATGTTTTTCTTGACGGTCAGCAGCTGTAAATCTATTGCTGTGCATTTATTGATTGGAGATTGTATTGATGAACTATTGATTACTGCAGACTGCGAGTGGCCTGGAGTGAAGCAGCTACAGATAATTGAGGGAGCTGCAGGACAGACTGATGCCAGGTATAAACAGAACCCGTGAGCTTGCACATCATCACTGCGCCTGTGTATATAAGGAGGAGGGGCGTGAGTCAGAGGCTGGGGGAGGATGCCGGCGAGGCGGGGGTACTACAGTGCATTGTGAAGACACCCTTCCCCCCATCTGCCAACACAAAAACACACACGTGCATGCACTCACGCACATGCAGAGTCGTCCCTCTGCCCCCTAATGAGAGCGTAATAAAAGCCACATGGCCAATGACTTTCAGCTGGCAGCCGCTGAGCCATGGAGGCAGACTCCATAGCCACCGCTGCTCTGACTGACTGATTAACTGACAAGCTAAGAGGGTAAAGGGCAAGTCAAACCCTGAGGAATGCAGTCTAATGCTTCTGGCCTGCTCTGGTCCACTTGCTCCGAGCTGCCCTGCACTCTCGCCTGCGTCGGGTTGAGCATTGAAATCGATAAGTAATTGCTTCAGCCATGTGTAAGGTCGAAGTAGATCTGGGAGCTGCTGTACATACAATAGATCCTCAAAAATGTGATATGATAAATTGAATCTCCTGTAGCACTTACAGTGCCGACACCCGTCAACATCCATGAAAGATGTCAATTTAACTCCTCAGTTCAGGAGTTTTTCTACCGTGTCACACAATTATTTGTGTTTCCATTGTCATTTTTTCTTCAATAGGTTTGCAATTGACGTATCTGGTCCACACACCCCACAGTGGAAGCACACGTTAGATCAGGGGGACGAGCTGAAACGTACGATACTGTTTTAACAAACCAACTTGGCAGAATGAAGATTCAAAAGGCAAGATTTTTGGATCTCAGCCTAATTGTGTGTTTGTGTTTGAAAATAATCTCTGCTAATGTCGACACATTGTATTGCGTCGATTGTCCAAAAATCACTTTTTGTTTCTTTGCAGTGTCGTTATCCATTCCTGCGTGACACAGAAACACAATCGAACACGACGACACACATACAAACGTGTGTGTACCTCGTGCGGCACCTTTCGTTAGTTTCTATTTGCCCTTTGTGAAAACTAAAGAGAGCAAACATGATGAACGTGATGTGGTGAAAGTCTGACAAAGGTGCGAGGAGTCAGAAGCAAAGTCATGTGTTTGAAAAGATGAAACGAGCTTCACCAGCTGCCACTGGAGACCACTCACTCTGAGGAGCTAATAATTAGTGATGTGACGTTCCGTTTCGAGGCTTCGAAGCGTGTGCCGAGTAGGGGAGGGGGGGTTTCCGCGATGCGCGTATCGAGGCTTGCTTCATTTAGGGGAGGAGCCAAAAATGATGACGTCCGAAGCCTCGCTGCCCGGCTGTACCACGTGATTGCTTCGTGAAGTGGTTCAGATTTAGCGCGAGGTTTTACGGCTATATAGACCCCTCAGGCTCCATTCAAAATGTGGGTTTTTGAAGGAGAGTTGCGGTCAGTTGAGAGTTTGGATAGTTTGGAGAGTTTGGATACTAGAGTTTGGATAGCGTTTATATAGTTTGGAGAGTTTAGGGAGAGAGAGAGAGATTTAGGAGAGGGAGGAGAGTAGGATAGGTGATATAGGATGGAGCCAGCGAGGCTCATCATTGTCCAAGTTACACAAGCATAATCTGTGCCCTTTTCCTAGTTCCACAAGCACTTTCACTGTCCTCTGCCTGATTACGCCCATGCCATTTTCAGAAAAACATTGCACAACCTGCCATATTATGATATTCCCATTTTGGGAAGATTTACACACACAGAATACATTCAAAAAATGTATTAAACACATATGTACAGAAATTATTTGGTCATACATTTTTTGTAATTCATAGTCATTTCTAACAGACACAAAAATTAAATTCATCACACATTATGTGGTTCAGATACAGCTGCCTGTGATTATACACTTGGCCAGTAGGTGGTTTCGTGTGCACATGAAGCTTCGAGAAATGAACCCTTTCTCGAACCAATTGGCTCAAGTGGTTCAATGCCTCATGAGGCTTCATCTCACCATCACTACTAATAATGATGTTTACCTTTTTGCACAGTAAGGGAGCTTTTCCAAACACTCGCTTTTAGCCGACATCACACAAGCTTTACATTTGGTGTGAATGCCCCACATACAAAACAGATATCTCACATTGATAATGACTACAATGACCTTGACTGCAGCTCATCACACTCTGTGCTCAGTTCCTCCGTCGTGGTCTCATTAGAATATAAAGCAGCACTTGGTGCAAAGCTCGTGGGGCTTAAAAAGCGGTCATGAAAAACACTTGACACTGCACTTCTGCTGCTCGGCTGCTCAGGCATATCTCGTTGCACGGCCGGAGTCAGAAGGTCAAATCAAAACAGTTACGCCGAATTTTAAAAGTCAACAGCTTTGGGATTTAAAGTGAACGCTTATTAAGATAAGAGGGTCAACCAAGTGTGAGAAGTCTGTTCTCTTTTTTGATCTATATGCAAACTTACTCAACACGTTTTAATGACTTCAGAAACATATCAGATTAATGTGTTAGTCCGACTTAAATGTTGAATGTATATGTTCAATCAAGCCCAAAATGGCACCAATGATTTTTTGGACTAAGGACTTGGCTTTTTATGGTCTGCCAGCATTAAAAATGTAATATCTAGCCACCAGCTAAACCAGAAACAGTATGCAGCAGAGACTATATAAACTTGGCCACGGTACAGAGTTTCATTATCTCGGCCAACTGAGAGAACACGCGTTTCAACTTGCATCAAAACTACACTGACAATATACCCACTACAGTAGACCACACTACACCAGTGTAGTATAGTAGTATTCATTATACTTCTATACTATTATTGTTTAATTATTATTATTATTATTATTATTATTATTATTATTATTATTATTATTAATAATTGTTTAATCTCTAATATTTACTATGACGTGTGCTGCTGACACAATCTCAGTGAGTTCTACCTGGTTTAAAATAAAGGTAAAATAAAGAAGAAAAAAAACAGATAACCTGTTGACAATCTGATTAGATTGTCAACAGATTATCTAATCAGCAAAAGTGTGTTTATACATCAGGGCTTCAAATTATATTTTTGTTTTACACCCGCTGTTTACAACAATTAGCTGGGATCATAGTGGAAAAGGGCCATAACTAATACTAACCTGGCATAGCCGAGGTAGAAACACTACATTCAATAAAGGGGTTACCTGCTTGTGTTAGTGCACTGGGCCAAGGACAGTAGCAGTAAAACCTGGATTGTGTTGTATTTTTGGTAGCAGACACTTACCAGAGAGAGGGTTCCGGCCCAGCACCAGCACGTTTGGTAAAGGCATCATGACCAGCTGCTGAAGACTCTCCTGTCACACAACACAAATAAAAGAACGTCATCAGGAGGAGAACGTAAGAAAGAGGCATTGCTTATATTTTTCAAGGAATTAGTAACAAGAAAATTAAGACATGATTTACATTAACTTTAACTTCATTCAGAGCGTACTGGAATGTTGCAACTCCAATAAATCATAAATCCAATAAGTAGTCATCATGTAAGACCTCAGCATTTAATTCAAGAGTTTCTCACAACTTTTTTTCCACACAGCTTCAGGCCCGACAGTGGAACTCAACACTGTAATGACAACATTTAACTGTAACATCATCTCCAATCAAAGACCGTGGCAGAGAATTTCAGGCCCATAGGTGTTAAGTTTTAATGGAGTTAGAGGGAAAACTTTAAAAGATTATATAGTGTGTGTGTAAGTGACAGTGGTATTTACGTGGGTTAAATTGCTGGTGTGGGTTACGCCCCAAGGCCCGCCTCCTTTCACATGTCAATCAACCAAAATGAAACCATGAGCTGCGGTTCACAAGCAGACACAACATGCATGTGCAGAAACACAGCAGTCACATACAGGTCAGACACACGCTGCGGGTAAAAGAGGGCAGAACCTCAGAACTTCATGTTATTACTGATGTTTGCTTTAAGTCAAATACTCAAAGTCATCATCATCACATTGCTAAGTCTTTTGACATGACAGTCATAGTAATCATAAGAAATAAAAGTGTGATTTGCCAGAACAAATTGCATTTAAAAGACAAGAATGAGTTGATAACTAAGATAATTATTTTAGAATTTAAATGCAGTAAATAATTATATTTTCAGGCCTGATTTAAATGAGCCGACAGTGTGAGCAGACCTCAGGTATATTCAGGTGTGGGAAACACACAGTAAACCTGTTCCTGATGATCTTAGAGCTCTGGATGCTTCATAGGAAACTAAGAAGTCTAGGTTGTATTCTGGTCCAGGACCATTGAGTGCTTTGTAGACCAAGAGTAAGATTTTGAAAATCTATCCTTTGACACACAGGAAGCCAGTGCAGTGATCTGAGGACTGGTGTGATGTGGTCCAGTTTCCTGGTATAAATCAGGACTCCAGTGCAAACTTTATCTAGTAAAGCATTACCCTAATGATTTCTGCAGTCCCAACCGTTAACCAAGATGTTATGAAACCAGGACATGAAGTTCAGTTCACGTGAATATTTTATATCTACCTGATGGCAGAAGACGGTTTGAACCCATCTGACGCCACAGTTTTACTTTTTTATGCAGGTTAATTCTGAATATGACAAAGAGGCTTATTTATATAAGTGAGGGGGTTTAGAGGCCCCCCCCGCTGTAACCATCTGTCCTATACATGCATTACCTCATCAGAGGTAAAACGGCAGGAAATCTGACATCACTGGGTGGTTTTTCACTGGTTAAAAATAGTCCGACATCTGCAGCGCTTACAGGCGTTGTCAAAATAAACAGGTTTAATTCAAAACTGTGTTCTGAACACACCTTCTTGGGGCTTTCTCCTTTTTCTTTATTCCTTTTCTCATCTACCTTAAAATCACACTGTTGCCATAGAGATTGGAGCACCAGTGCTAAATGTGACTTAAAATTTTTTAGTTTTTGGGGATTTTGTCCAAAAAATATACAAATCACGCACAAAATAAAAAACAGTTACTAGTTTGAATGTTGTGTATGGTTAATATTATCATCTTCGAGTATATACATGGCAAGGTGTGCGTGCATGCGTATGTGTGCGTCCTCTTTTTGATTATATGTTTGGAATTCCCTGCTTCTGAGAATAGGACGATTGTGACACATTAATTACAGTCATAAACCGACACAAGTTAACTCTACATCAATGCAGATGTTTTCTTAGAAGGTTTTATTAACTCTTTAGCTTCAGTTATACTAAAAATGCTTTCATACAAATGTGTGTTAAAACATTATCCAGTTCCTCTTATTCCTCATTTATATTATACTATATATACTTATGTTTCACAAACCCACGACCTTGCTATTGTGTCTCCACACCAGGTAAAATGTATTGTGTACAGTCACGGCCACAGTTTGTGTTAAATCTGCCATATCAGTGGTGGTGGCAGCAGAGGCGAGTGCGACGCCTGCGGTCGTCTGAACCTTTGTTGTCTGTTTGATTTGATGCAGAACCAGAAAACCACTAGTTTACAGAGGAGGATGTGGAGAATCTGGGGATAAATGTTGCCTCAGATCACTCACATCTGGTTCCAAACAGATAGTGGCACAGACAAACATGGAGCTCCGACGAGATGTGTCGAACTGTGACGATTTGTCATCATGTAGTGTGCGTTACAGCATACACAAACACTCAGAAGCCTCCGTGACCCGAGGTGAAGGTCAAACTGTGGGTTGCAGTGATGGTTATTGGGTCAGGAGTGTGGTTGCCATGGTTTCCCGTCAGTGGCAATGAGAGCACTGACCCCAATAGACACGACTCTTTGTCATGTTACTGGGGAAGAAAAAGCCCAACCATGTTTTAACATGTCAGTAAATGTATGACACAACTACCTCAGATCAGGAACTATCAACCAGATCTTAACTAAAGGTTCTGTGAGTGGAGAATGTTAAATATTAACAAATATTTAACAAACAACAAGTGATATATTGTGATCACAATAACAGCAATGACTAATATCAGTGTCAGTCTGGAGTGTCTGAGCACCGAGGCGACCTGACTCAACAAGCGTCAGACTGAATAACAGAGCGTCTCACAGAGAGAGGCGACCGATTCACCACAGAGAACTCACGACAGCCACGCCGAGCCAAATCTGACACAAAACATTTCAATCAAAAAGAGCAAACGGGCCAGCAGCAGCATCAGAGAGACAGAGTGTGAAGCGGAAAAAGCAGATGAACTCTTCAGGTTTTGGTTTATTCAAACGTTCTTTTTGAAAACAAAAACAGAAAGCTTTACAGTTAACGATGGAAAAACTAGCATCGAAGACAAATTACAAATTGGGCTACGGAAGTACGCAAATGTATCGATAATGAATTAGAATTGCTTAGATTATGTGTGCAAATATGTGTGTCTTTATGCCATGAAGAACTGTGACTAGTATTACTAGTATTCACCATAATACTGGTTTCCATGAGTTAAAGTGTGAGTGAGAATGTGGGATTGTTGATTGTTAATTGATGCATTTTCTATCTTTGTGTAGATTAAGTGTCATTTGTATAGTCCTGCACATGTGGCTGTTACTCACAGGTTAAGGGTGAATGCGTGAGTGTGTCATTTTATTACTAATAATAAAAATATTGAAATCAAAAACTCACAGAGCACGCACACACGCACACACACTGAGAGCTTTTTCCACCCTACCCACAGCCACCTGTCCGTCATCTGACCACTGCTGCCCTTCAACTCGTGCTAACACCTGTCCCCCTTTAATGGCACCAAGTGTTCCCCTGAGCAAGCACTTTGAAACCACCCAAAGTTACAGTAATGACATTACAAGTTATCACCGTAGGTTCACACACAGCTGGGATTCCAGGATTAAGTTATACTGAATGCAAGAGTGAATGTTATCACCTTTTACAGAAACAGATGGTGTTGTTTCTGGTCTCCCCCCCCCAGTTTGATGGTAAGCATTTATCCCATGTAACTACTGGTTTGTGTGCAGTGGAATTCACTTCTGAAACGTAGTGTTTTTAGTCAAACTCCACAGAGAGAGAGAGAGAGAGAGAGAGAGAGAGAGAGAGTCGTGTGGAGCTGAGAAGCTTCCTCAATCACTGTGTGAACTAATGTGACATTTGTTTATAACTGTTGCACATACAGCGTTAAGTAAGAAGACATCCTAAAAATTGAGCTCAACAACTTCATATAAATATGTTAATAAACTGCTCACTGTTTTCTCCAGTTTCCTCCCACAGTCTAAAAACAAGCAGATTTGGGGATTAGGCAAACTGGACACTCTGACTTGACCATAGGTGTGAGTGTGAGATTGGTGGTTTGTGTCTGCGTGTCCCTGTGATGGACCGACGACCTGTCCAGGGTCCCGCCTTTCGCCCTTTGTCATATGACCCTCATGTGGAGGATAAAGCGGTAGAAGATGAATGAATGGATGAAAAACTGGTTCATGCATGAGCTTCTACTGCAGCACATTTCATATATTGGCAGTTGAGTGTGCTGTATTTTTAGGGATTTGGGGAATAACGTATTTTGGGGATTAGCTGCAGGTTACCAACTTTTAAACTACAGTAGCCTAATATGCCTCTCGGATTAACTGGCAACGGCTTAGCTCTCATACATAAAACATGATGGACAGTGCAGGAAATGAGAGCAGCCACCACTCCACACTGAGCCTGTCATGGCAATGTGCTGCTGCTGCTCACACACACACGCACACGCATGTACAGCCACACACGTGCTAATGCAGCTTTCATGCGGAGAGAGCTGTGGGTATTTTTCAAGGTAGCTGTGACAGCACAAACACCCTGGACTCGTTCCACTGCGTCAGTCTTTAAAAGTCACAATCTAATCGGAACACATGGGCAGTGTGTGGATGAGCCAGTGGTTGCAACATTCAAAAAGAAGCCAACATTCACATGGTGAGGACGTGAGTGATGATGCAGATGAAGCGGAATGGATGGTTGAGAAGGACAGAGATGCAGCTTTGATCCCATCATTTTTCACTCCAGGCACGCATGGCTGAGCCGTCTCCTTTCCTTCTCTCTTCCTTCTCCTCTCAAGATCTTTCCTTTACACCCCCCCCCATCCCCCCATCCTGACACTACACTGCTGTTTTATTGATTCCGGGGCAAGATTCACAGCTCCTCAACACTGGCTCCTCTTCCATCCCTCAGAGACGTTCAGACATATGAGATGTCCGTTAAAGAGACGTCACTCAACACAATGGAATTCACTCCGTCGGTTAGATTCAGGCGAGTGGACGGCTGCTGACTGGACAGATGACATTCTGTTAAGATTTGTACTATGATAGAAGACAGCATCCACACACACACACAAACACACACATTCAAGGTTAGTAGGGCATGTGGTGTTATGAGTAGGGAAGCATGTGTATGAAAGAGTGTGTATGAAAGTGATGTCAGTGGAAAGGTTATAAGGCTGCTGTGTTTCTGCCTCACAGGAGCCCTGTGTGTGAAACTCACACACCTCCTTCCCCCATTTAACCAACCAAACACAAGTTCCGCTACTGGCATAGCTGTAACAGGGGACTAATTGTGCTGCAGTGTGTGTGTGTGTGTGTGCGTGCGTGCGTGCGTGCGTAGTACATGTGTGTGCATGTTTCTATTGGTGCTTTCCTGCCTGAACCCTGAAAGCCTGAATCACACCCATGCCGCAGAAATGGAGTGTTACCATAGAAACGAGAAGAGGGGTTTATTCTCCCAGTGCTAGTGAAGCTGACACGTACTGTACATCAGCGTCACACACACGCACACACAAACACACACGCACACACACACACACACACAACACACAACACACAACACACACACACACACACACACACACACACACACACAGAAGCTCTCTCCTGGGTATGGCACTGCGGACTTCTCTCCTACTGAAAAACATTACCGCCAACGATGGGAAGAAGTCAGCTTCCTCTTTCTCTCACATCAAACAAAAACACAGAAACCACTTAACAGATTTCACTACATCCTCATGATCGCAAATTAAAGCCAATGGACCATTCAGTGCTGTAATAGGCCCACATTCACTCGACAGCGTGTCACATGGGTAACTTAACAGGGTTCTTGTTTTTATTTCCTTCTTTAGACTCAACAAGAATTTCACAAATTTTAAGAAAACAACAACATGCCCAAAGATTGACAATAAGCAGCTGTCTTTAGATCAACTTAAAATAAAAACATGTACAGTATAAGGAAAACCACATAATGGTCAGGTTATGTTTTTCCACGTCCATGTATAAGCCGAGGTCTGCTACGGTCTGTGTGACGGTAACTTTCACAATCAGCCCATTTCCAAATCACAGCACGCTTGTTTTGATCTAAAGTGACAACAAAGAAGACGGTAACCATGGAAACACGAGTGAGGTTATATGAGCACATCCACCAGTGTCAACACATACAGACAGAGACAATACAGTATCACTGACGCAGAACCTCGTCTAAGAATGGACAGAAGCATGTAAAGCACTGCTCTGCAGACACAGACCATAGTAAGGATGACCCGGCACTAAGATGTTCCATTGTTCATAATTGTCAAATCTTTAATGAGGAAGTCTGTTTTTCTATTTTAGACCATTTCTCTTTTCTCATTAAGATCAAACAAACAGAATACCATGACACGCTACAAAGAACTAAAGAACAATAAGGACAGTTACGAGAATGGTAAAACACATATGTCAATGTGACAATGCCATGGTCATATTTCTACTACACAATCTTTAAAATAAAAGAATTATAGATCATTGTTGTCCTGCAAGTTGTTCAAACAACTATTATATTAACTTCTGCATTTGTGCAAATTTCACTTACAATAACAATAACACCATGTTCTTCCTATACAAGTAATTCATTAGATGTGTCACCAGTTGTTCTTGGCTCAACAGTAAACTCAACAAGAAAAGAACAGCAGTCGAAGTCTACTGCTGTCCAGATGGAAAGATCATGTTTTACATGAGGAGGAGGAGGAGAGAACGACCCATTAGTCCCCAGTTTCTTTTGTTCTCAGCTGTTATCTATCAGCTCGAGAGCTTTTAGCCCCGAGGCTGAACGAGTGGACGGGTTGATCCTGCTGCTCGTCTCAAAAGGTGGAGGCAGGTGGGCAGAGGAGGTCCAATCTCTCAGCCCCCGCCACATCACCCCAGGGCTCGGGCTCAGCCACACACACACACACATAAAAAAACCCTCTCATCTACTGTTTTTAACTCATGGCAGAGTGGTGAGTGAAGGAGCTCCTGCTTTTGTTAGAATACACAGTCTCATCACCGATTTATCATTGACATCAAAATGTCGTAAAAGAAAAAACATAGATGCATGTTTTCCACTCCTCATGTTGTCAAGTGTCTTGTTTTATAGAACTCAAACTGATTATCCAAACAATTCAGTTAGTAATCAATTGCTAAATGTTGTAGCCCAATCCATGTCTACAAAATAAAAGCCTTCAAACCACTGTAGCGTAGGGATGCATGATGACTAATGACCTCAACATTAGCCGTTACCTCCTTGACTTCTATGCTGACGCCACCCTACAACTATTTTTTTTAATATATAAAATATATTTATTTTCTTCAAAGAAGAAAATGTATATCTACATCTGATAAAAACTATTATGTTTATTTCACAACAGAAGAGACTCAATGTAGTTGGGCACAAGAAAAAAGAGATACACGCACATGTAAAGTCCAACGTTTGAATTTCAAAGCTGGATTTTGTTATTTCACCACAGAGCTGCTACCACTGCAGACTGAAGCCTCTGCCCTGTTTGGTTCAGTGATGGAAAAGAAGAACACAGCTTCAAGCTTCCCCTTAACACAGCAGCTCTGCTCATGCCTAAAATAGCTCCCTTTTAGAGTACGGGAACCAAATCTACATCATAACTGCCACAAATTCCTCTTCACATGTTTTTTTCTTGTGCACAAACCTACAGAGGGAACCCTCACAGACATGTCGCAGGCACACTGTTATTTTGGTGAGCCGGCGTTCGAGGCTGTGATTATCTGATGTGATTGGTGTGTCGTTCTGGATGAAAGCGGCAGCAGAGCTCCACGTGAAGCCCAGAAACAGTCACAATGTCCACTGTGTGTACAAGTACGTAGTGGAATGAGTGAGCGCTTGTTTACAGCGGGGAACTAATACTAACACCGGGGGAGATAAATGACACTTGGAACGACATTTGCTCAGATACTTCTCATGTGGCTTGAAACCCGGGAAAAATCACAATGTATGACTGTGTTCAGTCGGTGTTCAGACTGTTGTTGTTACAGTTGCAGTTGCAGTTTCAAAGGTTTAAAAAAAGCATTACGTTAGTTTTGTTCAATCTAAACAAAATCCCTATATCAGCGCAGTCAGACTCATGCATTTAAAAGCCAGGCTAGTTAGCTGCTACATCATCATCATCATCACCATCAACAGGACTTTTGGATGAAGCAGCATGAGAGTGTGCATGAAAACACAGACTCAGCCTGCAGCAACAGGAACATGCCCTACTAAACTGATTCACTCATGAGTGTTGTTGACAGAAGGCAGAGAGACAGCGAGGATTTTCAGAATGATTAAAGGGAGATGTACATTACAACCTATTTTGTACAATGACATACTTTACAATGAAAATAACCACCAAATGTATGCATAAGCTGTAATAACGGGAACAACCATCCACAGTTGTTGCAGCACATTGTGTGTGCGTGACTGCGTGTGACTGAAGTGTGGCAGTGTTGACCGTATGAATATTTGTGTTTCAGCTTCACTCTGGCCCAGGACCAGAACAGGGCATGTGTGAGCCTTTGGGTCAACAATGAAAACACAGACAACACATAAAATTAACTTAATAATAATATATTTTAATGTTCAAGAGTATCGGAGAATCTGAATTTTCTTGCGATGCCATGACTTTGACCCTCGATCTCCAAATCTATGAATTTTGTACTTTCCATCAAGATGTTCTTGGAACATTGAGTTCACAATATCAAAGACTTTCTTAGAAATGTTTTGTTACCAATTTAATGGTGATGTAAAATATACAGTGACCTTTAACTTAAAATGGTTGCTGCAATCCCAATTCAAAACACTGCATGAGTGTGGTTTAAGTAGGTTCCCTGATTTGACAAATGATGTAAATAAGACACCGCACATACACATCTGTCTGCTTTATTTCTATAAACATTGAACCTATTTAGTTATGTTTTTTTAAGTTTTTCTAAGTTGTTGTTTTTTTAGACGTTTTTGAGAGGGATACCAGGACTTTTTAGGTTTTGGTACCTTTCAGTATTTCCGACACTCTGCACCAGTTAGCTGCTGTCTACTCGCTCTGCTAGTATCCAATGTGTTGAAGTGC
Organism: Solea solea; assembly: GCF_958295425.1. Taxonomy (NCBI): domain Eukaryota; kingdom Metazoa; phylum Chordata; class Actinopteri; order Pleuronectiformes; family Soleidae; genus Solea; species Solea solea. Next base: position 7,221,786 of record NC_081148.1, on the reverse strand, counting down.
TAAGAGCTGGAATATCGGGTGGTTGACTAACAGTATCTTCACAAAATAAATGTATACATTAAATTGATGAAAATACTGACTGCAATGTTTTCAAGATTGAAAAGTCTTCCTTTCAGGATCATCAGAGGAAAGTCTTATTTTTGTCAGCAGAGGAATTAAGTGATAGAAAGTCTAATGCTGTGTTATGATGTATTAATGGACCACTAAATCAACTTTAATCGCTTAAGAACACATATTTTCATACGGAGGATTCTTGCATGATACCTCTGTGTTGCAAAACAGAAGCAAAAACAGTCTGTAATACACATTAAGTCGTGTTCATCTCATAAAACACTTCAAAGAGCATTGACGGGGAAATGACTATGACACAATAATTCACAGCCTTTTCAAGAGCAGGTGGAAAAAAAGCCTTGTGGTTATTCAGGTTTTATGCTGATAAATATTTAACCTTCACACTTAAATACTGAATTCACATTATGTAAAAAGCAGAGTTCAAATGAAGGTAAAACAAAAAACTGCAGATGATGACAAAAACAGCCTCAGAAGGCCTGATAACCTGTCATGCATTCTACAAACTACACCAAAGAACTCTGCAAATCGCTTGGGTCCAGGCCGGCTCCGCATGAATGGTGTCCTCTGTTACCCTTTAAACAGTCATACCAGAGATCCCAGGCCTTTTACGCCCCACCCCAAACCCAAAGCTGTGGCAAAGTGAGGACAAGACCGCTCTTATTACCAACGCTGACATCTAAAGCTGTTATATTTTTACAGGAGGCAGCAGAGATAAAAATGTTACTAAATCAGCCTGCGGTCGGACAAACTGGCCATGAAAAGCAGCCATTTAATGGTCACAGATTTTTTAGACATATGAAGCTAAAGCTAAAGGTGCTCACATCGGTCTCAATGAGATGTTTCAACACTGAACTGCAAGAGGGGTTATGAGTCTGATTTTCATAAATTAGGACAAAGGGATTCACTTAGGAGGCTTTGAGAAAAGCCTGAAAAAGCACAAAGAATTTTAGTTCAGTTGGCGGAGGCTCTACGTTAAATCCCCCTCTAAGAACGCCAAACCAAGGCCACTAAATTAAAAAGAGGCCCAGCATACATTTGGACTGACCAGAGAAAGGAAACAATCCCCGAACACTGCTCTGAAGAAACTGGAAGAGGTAACGTTGCACACGCAGGAGCAGAAAAATGCAGCACCTGTTTTGTCTGTTTCGATGGCACAGTATGACATAGAGAAATGGTTCAGTACCATCATAAGACCCACACACACACACACATTTCCAGCTGTTCAGCCTTGATCTGTACACCATATCGTGAAATCAAAGTCCGTCTAGACATCAACTCCCTCCTACACAACCAATCTGATCTCACACACCACACACACACACACACACACACACACAAGTAGCCAGAGTAAGTGATTGGAGGATGAGAGAAACAAAGTCTCGGTAAAAATAATAAAATAAATAATCAACTAAAGCGTCTTTCACACTGAAATTGGCAGGTATACCCGGGATGTTTAAACCCAGATACAGGCACCTAAAATAGACGATTAACACCATTCCCAATGCCAGTCACAGTCATGACTTTGACATCCAAATGGACAACTGCCCTTGTCCCAGAATGCAAGCATTAGTCAGCAATCGGTTTATTGAATGGAAGTGTGTCAGCCTCCGTTGGGGGGCAAAACTTCCCCTTTCAGCGCGACAGTACAAGGCGGTTTCCAGCCAGTTGTAGCATGGTGACACGCTAAAAGCTACGTGCGTCATAGCACTGTGCAGAGAAGAATTTGACGTGTTCGCCCTGGTCTTGCATCCCATTGATGCCGATCGGAGCCAAAGTCGTTAAATAAAAACCTACATGCATTGCAGAGCTATTTTACCTGGGACTGAATGCTGATTAAACACATCCCCATTGGTGAAAAACCCATTCAAACCTGTGATTAAAAGGCTGTTTTGACCGGTGGGGAATGTAGTGTAAGTGATGGTTCAAAGGGTAAATTAACAAGTTTTCTCTCGGCTCCAATTCAATCAAGTCTCCCCCACTTTCTTCCTCCCACAGTGAATATAGTGATTCAATTAAAGAATCTAAACGTGGGTGTGTGTTTAAAAGCACCACAGCATCACTCTCAGTAACATAGTTACCTAATGTGTTTGTGCTCTGTTGGCACAAAGTGATAACGTCGCCCTGATGCCCTTTCTGACCAAATGTAATATAAGATTCTCAAGAATGAAACTCAGTAAAGTCATTTTAATGTGCACTGGTTTCTCACTTTCGATCGTGATTTTAGTTCCTGCAACCAGGACCCTTACGTTTTCTGTCTGTGCAGGGGGAGTTTCTGTGATATAAGATTACTTGGAAAATTAAATTACAACAATCTTAAGCAAGATCAATTTATTGGATCACTTGAAGCAACCAACCATGCAAGGCCTCCACTCAGTCCAAGTCCTTTTTCAAAGTGCGGAGTATAAAGTAAATTGAAAACCTGTTAAATCCATTAGACCTAAAACCCCAATGCTTCCACCCTCATCCATATGTCTGCAGTCTGGAAATGTGAAACCGATACACGACAAACCAAGTAAAGGAAAAACAGAAGATCCCCAAGGCATAATATATCAAAGCCAGTTTCAGTCACCATTGCCCCACTAACAAATGGTGCAGGGGTAAAGCACAGAGCCACTCATACGCACAGACACTGACAAAGCTGGAGAACAATGAATGCACACTTACTGTATAAAAAGAAAAAGAAAAAATATAATACTGCTACATTACAACCAGCAACAGCAACATTGCGCTAGTAAAGCAAGACAGGAAAAATGCTTCCTGACTGCTGTAATATACTCACTACAGCTGTAACACTAAAACCTGGTTTTCCAGTGTGCAAACAGTTTTTAAACTTGAATACAAACATCTTGAATTATCGCTTAACAGGCAATCTTGATCACAACACATGAACTCTTACTAGACATACTTAGTGTCACAGACTCAAATACAACATTAAAAACCATGGCAGGGATCATGCACCACTACAGTTATTAACTATAGTTACTTATTGGGGGTGTCACAATCTCGATTGCAAATTGAATATTGATCGGAAGACTTAACGATCTCAACCTTCGAAAGCAAAGGTGGAGTCGAGCATTCGACCACGCCCCCAGTGTGACATCCTGCGTCACACGTTACCTCCTCCTGCTAACCTGGAGCTCCTGCTAACTTAAGGTAACCACAGCAACAGCTGTTTGGAGCGACACATCGACCCTTCAACACTTCTTTTCTGTGTTTTCATGGACACAACACACTCACTGCTGTAATTACTGCAGCAAAAAGGTCTTTAAAACATTTTTTTTTTAAATCCTGGTTCTTTGGTTCTCTGTAACATGCATTAAAATGTCCATCCCATCACCAAGTCGTGGAAAGACTTTAAGTGAATGTTTATGACCCTAAAGTGTCATCAAGAGGGACAGACGGACACAAAGCTATAGGACAGCGGGGATAGTACTGTGTAGGTGGTCTCAGGGAGACACAGAAGACACAAAAGGCGGAACAACTGTGTGGATGAGGGGTGCACAGACTGATGCAGAGACACTGTAGATGTAAACCTCTGACCCGTGCCATCATCTCATCATCCAGCACCTCAGTGCTTAACCCTGTGACTCTGTGAGATCATTCTGCTGTTGGAGGCGGCCTAATGGAGCTTTTGTAGGCTTATATTGTCTAAGTCTACACAATAGGCTGATTGTTTAAATAAGATGACCCGGGAGTGATTAACAGGATGTTTAGAAATGAAGCAAAACCAGATTAAGACAGACAGCATTAAACCAAACCCCACTTGACTTCTGAAAACAGCTGTTAAATAAAGAACATGAAACATAAAATCAAGTCATTCGATTTGACTAAAAGCTCACATTTCATATATTTTTTTTATTCCTGATAATTCTACGATTTAACCAGGCCCTGAGGATGTGGGTCACAGCCTGACATGAAGGAAATGTGTGTCTCTGCTTTACCATGAGAACATTCCTGCACTGTCGCAGCAGCGTGCCAGGTCACGCTCAATTCCTGCTCATCAGAGTCACAGTTTATAGACACTGTTACAGCACTGTAGTGAATCATACTGGCTCAGTTTGCTGAGCTCAACGGGTTTCACATCCAGAGAAACAGCCGCACACAGTAAAGAACTGACAAGTGGATTCTAGTAACTAGTACGGAGACTGTTGGTAGAGGATTGTTGTTAAACCTTGGTGTGTGTGTGTGTGTGTGTGCACTGTCAACTATGTGGATGCTGCATTTGAGTTCAGCCTTACCTGATAGTAGGCCTTGATCTGCCTGATGAGAATAGAAAGGTTCTGGATGCGCAGTGTGGGGTCATTGTTCACTTTCTTGTTGGTCCTCTGCACCGTGGCTTTAGGATTTCTGCAGGGATTAGAAAAAGGTCTGGTCATTTTTCAAGTTCACCATCTGAACAATTCAGCAGGAGACTAACACAGAGTCTGACACTTTCACAACAGCAGGGAAACTTCTGGAACACTGAGGTGAGGCGAGGGGTGGCGCCCAGGGTGAGCAGAGAGGAGGACACTCGCTAGGTGTGTGCAATATGTGCAGCATCTCCTGCATTTATAGTATAATTGTAGTTTTATGGATACAATAAAACTGCAAAGGGAAGCTCTGCTTCCACTAAAATGTCATAAAATAAATCAGATATCCATCAATTGTCAAACATGTCTAGCAGGGGGCTCCAGACTTACCTTTCCCAAGCCACATCATCCAACTCTGACGTGTGATGCTCATGTGCTCCCAGGCCAGCAAGGAGATATAATCTCTCCACCTAGTCGTCTAGTTGCTCTGCCCCTAGGTCTCCTACCAGTCGGACAAGCCAGGAACACTTCCCTAAGGAGGCACATCTTGGCATTCTTACCAGGTGTCCAAACCACCCCAACTGGTTCCTTTCCACACATACATTCTCATGCATCCCCCAAAGCAGCATGGCACATTAAACTCTGTGCAAGCTCAGCTTCAATCGATCTTACGTAACGGCATAGAATAGCTTTTATTCACTACAATGAGCGAGACAGTGATTAGATAAATACAGCAAAATCGTCATCACCCTCTACTGACGAGGGAAAAAGTTAACAGAACACAGACACACCGAGCCTCGCAATCCACGTCAGGAGAGTGGAGGTGGGCAAAAATGTGACAGAGATCAGTCACGGTTGAAGACATTGTGACAACAGTTTTTTCACCTGTGGAGTGACCGCAGCAAAGGCTAGTATCCAGAATACCTGTCCACCAGCCCTGGTGCCAGCACAACACAGGGGAAATAAATACTGTTACCACTTACATGGTAAATGACATGGTGGAGAGAAATGAGTTCACACCATGTTTCCTAAATATGATTCATGGACTGAACTACAGAAGGTTTCACAATGGATTTCTGTGCCATTTTTCTAAAATTCCTTGCTTTTATGAACATAATTAACCAAACTGAGCTCATTCTGTGCTTTTGTGGATTATCATCTAATTATCCTTAACATCTATGTCCGACAAAATACTGATATGTTTTGGCTAATATTGCAAACCACCAACAAACTATGAATTATCTGCTTTATTCTCACGTAGGCGGTCTCTGACATTTTCAAGGAGGTTTGACGAGGAGGCTGGAAGGACATTTATTTTCTCACATACAGACCCTGTATGTCTTTTAGGAAAATGTCTAGACTTCAGTGCATGGCTGAAAGTGTGTTCCACACTGGCTGGTTTTCAGTTCAACACTGAATTACACCACTGTGTGGTAGGGTGGGAGCGTGTTTGACCAAAAACATTAGCAGCACACCGACAATGGACCCTTGTGTTACGCATGTTAAAGTAAAGTAACCACAGACACAGCCGAGTCGTCGAGCTGCACCTTCACATCCGTTGTCAGTTGTCGCCAAAGATTCGCCTCCGACGAGTCATATCACAGACTTTGATGAGTTCAATCCACTTCAACATCGGTGTGAAGCATTTGCATGACGAAACACTCAAACAACGCCTGTAGCCTTCACTTCTAACGTCAGTAAACAGTTGTAAAGAAAAAGTCAATAATCCTCTCATGATTCTCTTTCTCTCTCGTTTGTCTCGAAGAGACGATGTACAGAAAAGAAAGGATGTGTGTGTGTGTGTTGATGATTGCTGCCTGAGGGTCTTCATAAAGCAGCACGCATGACGTTATCACGGGTGTCAACATGTTGTAGTGAGCTGCAGACATTCCACACATTAACAAAGAGAACATCCTCAACTGATGTTCTCAAAAACAAACCGAAATAAAGAAATCAATGCTCATTTCACGTCAAATCTCTTTCCAGTCTACTGACATCATTTCAATAATTGGTGCAAATAAACTAACATTACGTATGTTCAAATGGTGATTATTAAGTTAGTAAAACATTACACAGTTATACAACGCGACACATGTGGCCATAGTGTAATATTTACTGATGCGCCCAGGGAAATACCGATTTGTTAAGCTAGTGTTTCTGCTTTGTCACAACAGTGCTGATAAGGTTTCATCATGTAGCTGATAAGTAGTGACGCTGTCACATCTTGATCGACTTACGCGGTGTCATTTTTCTAGATTTATTGTTACTCACATCAACAGAAGAACGACTGTGCTTTCCACGTAGATCCCATAACTAATGTTAATCGAAGCAAATTATATAAATTCAAACACAGTGTAAAAGCAACAGAGGAAATGTTTCATTTGTAAATGGAGCAATGTGAGAGAGAGAGAGATTTCCTGACCCCACTTTTATATTTATATGCTTGTTTAGTACAAACCTCAAACCATTAGTACTTAAATCAATGTTTTCATTAACGTTTTTACCGTAAAAATTCAACACAAAATTTGCCACTAATTTCTTTCAATATAACTATATATATTTTTTTTTTTATTATTATTCCATTCAGATTTAGTTATGACTGGAGTATTAAAAGTCTGACAGGGCCACAGCTGCCACAGCTGCAGAAAAAACACTTTCAAACATAAGAGAAATTGACAGTATTCACGGTTGCAGTCGACTTGCTCCTGTGTAAACAGGACATGATTATACAGAGCAGAGCAAAAGACGAAGTACTGCCAAATAAAAAGCAGCACAACTTAACTGCTGGATTATACAATCAAGGTCACTTGAATCATCTTGAAACTCGTGAAAGCACTCGGAGCATGACACTCACAGGGTCAATACACGCGAGTGATGATCTAGATCACAACCTAAATGGAATCATTTCTTCCATAAGCCAAAACTAACAGACTTTAATGTCATTAAACGAGAAAAATGGCGTGAGAAAAAACATCATCTTGGCAGAGGTAACAATACCTGCAGGGTAGAAAATAGACATCAAACCCAGAAAAGAATAAAAAAATTAAAAAAAAGCAAAAAATCAACCCTCAACACATCCCTGTTCATTCATTTATGAAACATTCACTCTGGACTTGTCAAGAACAACAACACCACCACCAGCGTAACTGAATATTTCAGAGTTTTACATTAACACGATTAAAGAGAAACTCTCTCTTTATTACACACAGCTCAGACTTCAAAGCATGTACATCGCATGACCTATATAACACGGTCAACATGCTCCAAGAAGGGGGGGAGGAGACGCCTGGCTGCTTGTGGTGAATGTTTGCATGCATGCATGCATGCATGTGGAGCGGAGTGCATGTGAAGTCATGCATGAGTGTGTATGTGTGTGCATGTCTGCATCTGTGCCCTTACACTTCAGAAAACCATGATCATATCTGCTTCTGTACAGTTACAGTGTGAAATACAGCAGAGGCAGAATCTGATAAAGAGTTTACAGTATGTAATAAAAAAGGAGGTCAAAGGTAAAGAGTCTGCATTTTCCAAAGGGACAGTGAATGTGGTGGATGTTTATGGTCACTAGGGCCTTTTTCATGGACTATCATCACTTCATCATGCAGCTGACCCTTAATTTTCTAATGTCATTTCTAATATATATAAGTTCAAAGAAGTGTGTAAGAATTAGTGACAGCCAATGATTAGGCTGCAACAAACAGAGGATTCCTCCTCTCGCCTTTCTCTTCACAAGGTGAATCAGGAAAGTACACTGGCCTTCACATGTGAGAAAGGATGAAGTTCTTTTTCATTTCTGTAGTAAGCTTCCGCTTCAAAATGCTAAACACGTGCTCTCTGGCTAGTTAGTCCTCTGGGTCTGCTGTAGAAACACGGCAGCACAAGAAGGTCGCCGCCATAAAACCACATCCTTGCCTAAAGTACATGTAAAAGGCTAATTCTAAGGCTATGACAAACAGATATTTCTTCCGACTCTACCTCGACTAAGACGATAATGACAACGACAAAAAAAAAAAAAAAAAAAAAAAAAAAAAAAAAATATATATATATATATATATATATATATATATATATATATCGCACTTATGACTAGCACTTCATAGTTTGATTTACTTGAAGCTCTTACTTACTTCTAGCTCTTATTTGTACCCAAATGTTTAAATGCACTTATTGTAAGTCGCTTTGGATAAAAGCGTCTGCTAAATGACATGTAATGTAATGTAATGTAATGTAAGATATGTTTTATTTTAAAGCGATTATACACTTATAGAAACAGACCTATGACAAGTATATTCCATTTCTGCCATTAACCCCCTCTGAATGTCACACAGTGGACTTTGAAAACTGACAGAGTAGAAGGTCAGAAGTTGAGGTCTCGAGTCGATCGGCTGCAGTGGAGACGTGTTAATTGGTCTTTGAAATAACCTCATGGCACTCACGCACAAATCATGCTAATCAGAAGGACACAGAGTTCTTTTTAATAGGAGTCTAAATGAAGTCATGTGACATTGTCTCCCCCCCCTTTGAAGGTACATAGTAGGGGGTCTATTTAACTCATTAATTAGGAAGCACAGAGGAGACCGTAATCCTGTCAGGGCAAGGAGGGTGATGTGGTGAATGGCTGGGGGGGGGGGGGGGGGCAAAGGAAAATGTTTGCCCATTCACACATTCCATCACTGTCTGTCAGCCAATAACATGGCGGACACAACAAGACCAATTTTCCCCTTTTTTGCCTCCATTTTGCATTCTTGCACCCAAACCCCGTGGAGGAGCAGGAAACTAATGGGGTGATTTAAAAAGCTGCAAGAGGAGTCAAAAATTCAGCTTATTTCCTCGCTGCCTGCTCCTGCTGACACAGTAAACTGAAGACTTGAATATAGATTAGGTCTAGACAGACAGAAAGCCAGATTAACTAGGCAAGCAACTATATTCAGCGAGTGACAGAGGCAGCCAGACAGCCAGTCAATAAGCCGATGATGCCGATAGATGATGCAGCTGTGTGTCGAGCCCGAGGTTCTCTCCTCTCCTCTCATGGCTGTGATAGGCTGGGCAGGTTGGGGAGCAGTGGTAACCTACATATGACAGGCTACATTAAAGTTATCACGGGCAACCAAGCTCAAACACACACACACACAAAACTATGCTACTTGGCCACGTGCTGGGGACTGATCTTATGAGCTGTACTGTCCAAACACAGCAGCAGAGAGTGTGTTTGTGTCTCCATATGTGACACACAAACACACACAAAAACACACACACACACACACACGCACGTGCCAAACTGCTCCAGTAAGAGGAATCTCAGGATGAGGATGAGCTCGTTTTAGAAACCATGCCAGGGTTAACAGTTCAGTGCAGGGTAATTCTGTGGGTGTGTTTCTGTAACATATCCACACGCCAAATTCAAACGCATGAGCCGTTATTCACTCACAGCGTTACACATCATCAAACATTCATTTTCTTAACTGTTGGCTCATCATGTGCAGCTTAATTGCCCACATCACACTTCTAATAAACCATTTCCCTACACAGCTAATGCAGTACATTTGTAAATGTAGTGTTTGTTTATAAGCCGACAGGATAATAGTCAAAGAAAAGTGGGCGTACACGCGCGTCTCAGTGGTTCAAGAATAATGTGGCTCTGTAAATCAAATTATGAACACTTGGAGAACAAGATTACTTTTGATTAAATGTTTATGTGACAATATGAATCATTAAAGTTCTGCCTTCTAACAACATTACAATCAAACCTAGTTATACTGGAGCTCATGTTGACACACCAACTGCCTTTTTTTTTTTACTCATTTTTATCCTTACACCTTGGACGGATGCTATGGATTCAATTAATCTGAGAATTGAACTGTAAAAATCTCTATAAATCTCTGTTTAAAGCTCTGTCCTGCATGTTTTAGACGGTGTCCTGCTCCAACCCACCTGATTCAAATGGATGGGTCGTTATCAGGTTTTTGCAGAGCTTGATGACGAGCAGACCATTTGATTGGATTAGGATTGGCAAATACTGGTTTAAGATCTGTCTGTGTTAAGGAGGCAACAGCTTCTACACTTCACCCCACAAATGGACATGATCACTTGCAGGTCAACAAACACATGATTGTGAGGGTGTCATTCTTCCAACACAACACAAAACAAAAACTAATGACATTTGTGATCCACTTCTTAAATCAACCTCTGCTGCGAGACCAAATGAACATAAAGCATCTAAGCACTAAGTACTATGTTCACAACAGGTACAGTATGTTTTTTTGAGATCCCACAAACTTCTCAGCCCCACCCCCCCTGCTCCTCCTCCTCCACCCATCTCCTCTGGGAACTGTATTCTGCAAACAGACCAGTGAGGATCTGACTGCTGGTATGCGGCTCTCATCACCCGGTTTCCTCATCTCGACGTTTCATGGCCTCGTTTCTCGCTCTCCCGTCTTTGTCACCGTGTTTCATTGGGGGCCTCTTCCCATTCCTCCCCTTTGCTACTGTATCCATAGGAACTGCAGCTAAACCTACTCCTGTCAACTTTAAATGTGTAATTAGTTTTCCTAAATAATAAGCTAAATGTACCAGACTCAGATTTCCTCTTTTTTACACATACACTGCACTAACTTTACTTTGCTCTTAATCTTCAGGTAATGAGAATCTAAAACTTCCCGCAGATGCGTTTTTGCAACAAACTTGCCCAGAGTAACAGAAGGGATTATACTTCCTGAGCTACCAAAGTGCCGATAACATGCAACAGATGGAGGAAGTGCTGAGTTTGCATTATCAGCATAAAGCAGCAACAGCAGAGCAACACACAACATGGAGTCACATAAAGAAAGAAACAGCTGTTTCATATAATATTTCAGTGATAAGTAAAACCCTGTCTCTTCTTAGATTGATGTAAATAGTTTGTGTAAATCATAATAATGTCCATAAATAATACATATCTGTGTCATTTCCTGATGCATGCTTCACATGAAGACCATGAATTGTGAGAATACATTTCTTTAGACGTCATTATCGACTTTGACCTTAAAAGCAAACCAGTGCCTAAAGTCCTAAAAGCGTCCCTAAGGGGTTCACGTCCTTGGTTCTGAGGTTTCAAGTGCCTCACATTAACACGGCCCTGTTAAAGTTTTGTCCTCCCAAGGTCACAGCTGCTGCTTCCTGTTTGACTTCATACACACACACACAAACACACATCCTGCTGCTGGACACGACACTGAGAGAATGAGATGATAATGACAGTCGGCAGATTAATGATTGGTGTAAAGAACCGTGGACATCAGAGACTGAGGAGCAGGAGCAGCAGCAGCAGCAGCAGCAGCAGCAGCGAGAGCAGCTCTGCGTGCCTGCTTTCTCCACTCCAGCAGGAATCCCAACTATGTCCTGCTGTAACCAGCATTAAATACAACCAACAAAGGTCTCGGCAAGCAGAGGAGACACAGAGGAGGGAGGACAGGTGAGGTGAGGCATGGAACAGCAGAGACACAGATGAGAAGGAAGAAGAAATCCAGGGAGCGACGTGATTTTAAAGAGAAACAGATGATGGAGACAAACTGACACGAGGAGGGGGAAAATGTTATGAACTCACTGTCTAGTCTCCTGCTTGATTACATTTTAAGAAGCTTAATAATGTTTTTGTTTCTTTAATTGCATCTCCACCTTTATCATCACCAACGCTTCTCAAACAGATAATAGATGGTAGTTTTATTATCAAGCAGAGACATACCACGCAAAGCAAAATGTACGTCCATGTGTTAAAGGAACGTTTACCGGAGAATAAAACAATGTGTCCGACAGTTTCCAACTACAGAAAAGAACCACGGTGAAACATGAAGCACATCTTTCACTGACTTCCCTCAAAGTTCTGAAATTCTGTCATGAAAGAACATGATGACAGGCAAAGTGAGGACCATTTCCTGTTTAGATTATTATACACAGGAGATTTACTGTATCTGGCCTTGAGGGAAAAAAAGAACAGGCTTTGAAGTCAGAGGTTACTATTAACAGATCCATGTTCACTGACTCAACTGCAGATGACATTTATTCTGTTCTGTAGTGAAATTAACACAATATTTTGCCAAGTCGGGTCACAGCTGATGTACAGCTGACGTTTCTTCATTGAGCAGAATAAATAAACGTTAAACAAATAATAGTTGTAGAGGGCGCCAGCATAGAAGTCAAGGAGGAAGCAGCCTATTTAGCCTAGTGTTGTAGTCATTGGTCATATGGGCAGATCTTGGTGTGTTCGCCAATATCCAATAAAAATAATAACAATAATAATAATAATAATAATAATATGCTGCTGATAATATCATGCATCCCTAATAACAGCAATCGCATTGTAGTTCATATATTACCTCTTCAAATTTATACTTGTGCATATTTAAAAGCATTAGCATTCAAAAACAATTCATTTTTGACAAATCATCTCAAGGAATTGAGATGGTGCACATAGATTCATGAAAAGCATGGTTTTTATTTGCATTATTGATAAAACATTTGTGGTTTAAAATGATCTGGAATAGAAGTACACTTCTGCACTTCCTCTGCACTCATAGGTTTACAGTCTAAACTACATCAGTAGTGTACGAGAGGCTTTGACCTATCGATCACAGGGTAGTTTCGAGAGAGAGAGTTCATACTGACTGTTCCACTACACACTTCTCTACATACAGGTGATTTATGTTACTTCCTAATTCAAATAATCCTTAAAAACAAAGCCAAATGTAAAAGAAAGCAGTGACATGTCACGTGTCATCTGACGCATATTTAAACGAGCAGGTCTGTCCGCACTCATGTGACAAAGGGAGCTCAGGTATTTTAGTAACATGCAGATGAAACTAGATAATCGACTTATTTCCCAGCAATCCTGCCAACTGAGGCTTAAAAATAAATAAATAAATCACACACACCAGCGAACATCTGGCTTCTGTCTGTGATGGATAAAAATCAGCATTCACGCTCCAGTCAAATAAATGCAGGGGTTTTTTTTATCTGGTTCAATCAGCAGTGGACTGGAAACATAAAGCCCAGGTGAACATGCTAATTTATTCCTCTTCTACTTTATTTTGAAAGTCTAGACATTACTTGCACCCTTTTCCTGGCATGCAATCAGCCAGATGTTACACATGACACTGACCATGAAAGAAAACCCCTGTACAAAAGGACATTACTGACAATGGACAGGGAGCAAATGTTAAAAAAACATGTATAACTTCCAATTATAGTGTTCTCTATAATAATTATAGTGTTATCTTTTTAAATGTCTTACACAAATCAGGTCCAACTGCACTGTGCTGAACAAGTAATTGTTATCAAATCAAAATCAATTCTATTTTTGTTAACCGTTTTAAAAAATATGTAATACATACATTTTAAAACCACTTCATGTCATGAAGTTTTAATCCTTGCATTGGATTATAGTAGATCATATTTTGACGGTATCTCATGCAGCAAAGCTCTTTCTTGTTTATAACCAACAAAAACAGTAAATACTGAACTCAGGATTACATAGACATCCTTCAGTCCCACAGTGGAAGACAAACTGACCCCAACAGTCTCGAGGACAGTTGTCACTGTGACAAAAATCTCATTGACCCCCACTCAGTGAGTGGGAGAACTAATTGGTTTGACTGCACAGAGGAGGAAATCTAATTGGCTGGGTAATGTCAGTCACAGAGGAGGAGGAGGAGGGGCCACAGTGCCATCTGGGTGTCACCAAACCGTTAGATAATCCTGCGCCCTCTCTCTCTCTTTCCCGGTTTCTCTGTTTCGATGACAACTGCTGCCAGCCTGTCTGCTATGTCTCTGTCTCTGTCTCAGCGTCAGCCATTCGCACAGCAACACCACAGCTTTTAAAGCACAACAGCTGGCATCACCAGTAAAAAGCTCAGGTTTCCGCAGCCGGAAAACTGCAAGTGTGAGTTTATATTTTCACCGCTCTATGTGTGCACACACAACTGCCACACTGGCGTCCATTGACTGGGGAGTTTTAGCCTCCATTAAGGCTGCACTGCACAGAACCTCAGTGTTGAACAGTTAATGCTTTCCGAGTGGAGAAAACAGCCACTGACAGGAGGCCGAGCATCAGCCAGAGACTTTTTTTTAGCAAGACTGGGTCAATCACAAGCAGAGTAATCCTAAGTAACACTAAAGCTGTCAGAACAGAGAGGGTGAGGGAAACTAAGGTTCAGCCACGCGAGTCAAAACAAACCTCAGAGTCCTCAGTGACCTCAGCAGTGTCTCTCTCGACTCTTTTAATTTTGCATTAAAGAAGTTTAAAATCCCAATGTTTGTGATCTTTTTGACGACAGCAACTTGGTCCCTTGTCACAATTTCTTCCTTAAAAAAGGTAGATATTGTACTTCCATCCATTCTAGCCACTTCCAGTCCATGTGGACTAACTTGAATTAAACTTCCAGAGGAGCATATGCAGTAGTTGGCTTATTTTGTTGGTGTTGTTGTTGTTAGTAATGTTATTATTCTGCTTCTGTTTGGTCTTTGTGAACAGAAACAAAGTAACACTATTTGTATGCTGTGTACTGAGGGAGTGTTTGTGTTTATACACCAACAGCGCAGGGGCGGGCGGGAACAAGAAGCATTCATCCTGCCAAACCGCTGAATGAGCGACTGAATCCACATCTGAATCTTTTTGACAACGATTCTTCGTGTTTTCAGCTGTTTGACTTTACTATCGCAAGGGAAGTGATTTCTTATTCATAAAATGGGATATTTATCAATTATTAATCAATTATTTAATTAATCACTATCTATTTTGATAATCGATTCAGAGTTTGAGGGTTGTTGTTTTTTATAATAATTAAAACGATCTCTAATAATTTTCAGCTTCTTTAATGTGAATATTGTCTGGTTTCTTTGCTCCATATAACAGAGACATCATGAAAACTGAATACTTACGGTTAGTGGACAAAACAAAGACTTTTAAGAGCATAATTCTGAGGTTTGGGAAACAATATCAGACATTTTATGGTCAACAAAGTAACTGATTCACCAAGAAAATTATCGACACATTAATCGATTATGAAAGTAATCATTAGATGCAGCTTTAACTTGATGTATTTTCCTGTGTGACGTTATTTGATAATTACAGCAACCTTTATTTCTCATTCTGCATTCACTTTTTACCATGAAATGAGAAAGGTGCTGTGATTATTATATTATATAATATATAATATATGATTGTGATGAGTGGTCATCATCTCAATGAAGTTTTGATGCATGTGTTCATTAATTTAAGCCAGCGACACAGTCTTGTTTCATTTAGCCGAGCAGACTGGAGGTGAACACACAGAGCTGGCAGAGAGGGAGAGGCAAACAAAGAGCTGTCTCACCAACATGAACTGACCATTACTGTAGGCCCTCTGTGTGGGAGGGCGGCTGGGCTAGACAACTACCAACAGCTGCCTCTGTCCAAAAACCAAATGCACATGGGGGAAAAAACAGAGACTCCCTCAGATACACAAACTCCCACGCAGACACAGAAGCCCTGCAGAAAAGCCCACAGACAAACATAAACACAGCAATCCCTGAAATCCCGTCAGGCAAACACCAAGAGCCAGACTCAGTTCATTTCAGCTCAATTCTAGCTGTTCGCTACGGCAGCACACGACAACCCCCCCAAAAACTACGCTCCAACTCATTCCTTTAATGTGCAGACAGAAATCCTCCTGCATCTCTGTCCAAACCTCTTAGTCCTAATCCGTAGAGCTGAGGAGTTTCCATGTGGCTTTGGAAAAGCCAGGGTCTTGAAATTTTTACTTTCTTTGCATTTCATCCCCTTCATGTTTAAGGTCTTTACAGTTTTAACCATTTTGGAAACTCGTTTTCTTTCTCACTCCCTCTGACCCTTCCCGCTCATATCCCCCCCCCGGCTTTCCACTAAACAAAGTCCCACAGGGGAAAATATTCTAAAAATATTGCCACCGCCGCTGCTGCAGCAGCTTCCCTAAACACAGGACTCCTCTGAGCCTCAATGAGTGGGAGGATAAAAAACAGGCATGGAAGAGAGATGTGGAAGAGGTGTTTGAAATGTGAAGGTAGACATCCAACCAACGGCTGTGCGGCAGGAGACGAGGGAAGAGGGAAGAGGAGGAGAGAGACGACACAACCAGAGACAGGAAACAGCTCTTCATGCTGATTCTCTACTACAGCTTTAATCTCTCTCAAAACTATTCAGATTACACACTTAAGTCAACTAGACTAATGCAAAGACAGACTGGTACAGAATAGGCATTGGATGGTATGAGATTCGATCTCATGTCATGATTACAGCTCTAAAATATCACCTTCAGCCATCACATCACTGAAAACACACCTTGTGTCCCCCAACTACACAGTTTTAGCACGACTCTACTCAGTTTGGTATGAGGAACGTTGTTTTCCATAGTACTTCCTCAACGTGGGCGGAGTCGCCAGAGCATGGCTGCACAAAACTGCAGTGACGTCATTTTATACACGACACAAACACACAAACTAGTGGCGGGCAAAGCGGGTGTTTTCGGTGTAAGTGAATCATTAGAATCAGTTCATTAAAAAGATTTGTTCACCAAACCGTTCAGTACTTCCTGCACGACTGGATCGCCGGCTTTCAGCAGTGCTGTCGGCAAATACACCAGACTCCTCTGTTAAATATCGATATTTTAGAAATGTCCTTGTTAAAAGATGGAGATGAAGACATGTTTTCAGGATTTTTAAGTCTTTTTAACCGATCTACAGTTCGGCATTGTTTGGTTTGATTCTTGGGTCGGACGTCGTGCTCATGACTTTTGTACCGGCTCAGCTCGCTTGGAAGCTCGTTAGAACAGGTCTTTAAAAAGGACCAGGTACCATCACTAATGGAAAAGCAAGTAATAGAGTCGAGTCGAGTCGTGCTGGAGCTGTAAAGTGGAAAAGCGCTAAATGCTGCACACAAGTGATCCCTGTACTCTGTCCTTAAAGACTGCTCATACCTCAGACACAGTATGACAGAACATTTCTTGACAGAACCACAATCTTCCTTGAAACTAGATAGCAGCACTAGTACAGAACACCAGCTTCCACTTCTCCGCACAATTCTGCCAAAATAACTTTGACACCAGAAGGCGTGCCATGGTTGTGGAACCCATAATAATCTTCCAAAGACTGAAAATCAATTACAGTGGAAGAAAGAAGCAAGCTTGGTTAAACGCTCCATAAAGCCGGCGAGTGAATGCTGATAGTGTTGAGTGTAGCAGAAGTGGAAAATATGAAAAAGTGTTTGGCCGGCTGGAAGCGCCGGCCTGGAGCCAGACAAAGAAAAGGAAAACTGCTTTTTTGTGATGATGCATGAGAATGTGACTGGAAAAGAGACAGATTTAACACCTCGCAAATCCCGCAGCCTGGCGGCCACCCTGTCTCACCATCACAACCTGACACTGCAGCTACTTTTTTTAACCAAATACAATCAGAGTGTGCGTGTACTGGCCTGCTGTTCTTATCCGCTACCACTTCTAGTTTAATCGAAAGCACAGCATGAGACACGAGGGCTGCAGTTTTCAGGGGGTGATGTCGGCTGCAGATGACACGGTCGCTGGAAACTGTGGAGCTGCTCGCTGCCTCCCTCCCCCTTTCCCTCCCTTCCTCCACCACGATGTCTTCACAGATCCGGGAGATCCTGACAATAAGACGTCTGCAAGGATATCTGACAGTGTGACCTCCTCATTGCCCCCAATACAACATCCCTTTGTGCTTGTAGCCTACATTCAGTTCACTGCAGCCAAAAGCTGGTTAGAGGCCGAGGTCCATGAAGAGCAGCTTAATTCACTCACATGACGACTTCACTAAAGGCCCCAGGGTGAGATACCATCTCAGCTCTCCTCCTCCAAACCTATAGACCGTGTATTCAAACAGACTGCAGACACTGTGTTGGTATTTAGCTGTTGGAATATACCATCTTTATCCAGAAACATGACAGTAAAGGTGCTTTCATACCTGCATTTCCTTCCAATTCAGGGAGTAATGTGTTGCAATGTTGCACTTAACCTTAGGTTGATGAAATTTTCACACTGCAGTCTTGACTCGACATGTCCTCAACGCTACATGCTTGTGAACAGAACTTTGTGGGAAACATTTCCAATTTGACTGGGCAACTAGGATACACTGAGAAAACAAGGCCCTCATATCTGACGATGATAAGAAGACGCCATGTATGACGATCTATTCACTAGACAATTTGTATTCTGAAGCACGTCAGGTAAGCTGCTTGGTTATAGAGCGCCCATTTATAAGACTCTTTTCAACGTGTGGCTCGAACTCTGTTTACCAAAGTTCTTTCTGACAGTGGCATTGTTGTTCGTACCGGTTTCGTGGGTAAATGCAGCTGAATACTACTCGTAAATTGTGTGCACGCTGCAAATAAACTGTTCCATTGCTTCGATTGCAACCGAACGGTGTGCGATTGCTGTGTTGTTCACACAAGCCCAAAGCACCCTAAGATAATTGTTTCAAGACTTGTGAGGACCCAAGTTTGCAGTCGGTTGACATGCCCTCTGTTAAGGATACCAATAATCCATCCATTGACCCTTTTCTGAGTAAGATATTCAGATCATATCTGTGTTTTAACAAAGCTAATGTTTGATCTGACTTGCATTTCCGTCACAGGATGTGTGGCTCAGATGGCAACAACTACGTCATCTATGGAAATAACATGACATCATACAGTGTAGCACACAGTAGTCTGGCAAAAAAGAAATCAACAAAGAAGACAAATGAAGACACAGTAAACATCACTCTGCACTAGTTTTTTGTTAAAATGAATCTTCTCTCAGTCACAGTGCACTGTATATTTACAAATGATGCATTTCTGTGTATTTTTTCACAAAAAATGATGATTCTTTGCTTATCATTATTAAAAAAATAAACACTAACAGTGTTGAATCCTCTCTCTCTCTTTCGCTCTCTGTGATAAAGCACGACATATTTTGCACATTAAAGTAAAAATTTATGTTTTTAACCGTTCCATTCCCTTCTCTGTTGACCAAATAAACTGCATCGTTTACAAATCCACACCCTTCACTTTGCTCATAGCCAAACACAGAAGTGCCAAACACTAGCATGGTGCAGACTGGTCATTTTAATGCATCCATTGTCTTCCATTTAATCCTCCACATGAGGGTGACAAGGTTGCTGGTGCCAATCCCAGCTGACATAAGGCCAAAGGCAGGGCATGTTTTTCAACAGTGGGAGGAAACTTGCAATCTCTATCCAACTGGGTCACAAACCCGTGTCTTTTTGCTGCAAGGCAACAGCACTAACCACTATTCAACCATGTGGCCCCACCTTCACAATGTTTCATTACAATGCAAATAAGCGCATAATGTCCTGAACTGATGAATTGCTAACATTCCTGTTGACAGAGCTGATCATAACTCACTGCTGTGCAAACTCCAATAACTCTCTAATCTGTAATATGTGAGCTCAGATGAGACTACTGCACAGGTTTTAATCTGATCATTGTTTAGTCATGATAGGATCTTATTCTGACTAAGGTGATGAGCAGATTCTGTTGACATGGCAGAGTAGTGTCCATAATCTGGCTAATGTGGGATTATTGGTTAGTTGAACGTGTGTCAGATTACTCACATCTCGAGCATAATCTCGTTCAGGTAAATCCCGTCCACCAATTCGACATATTCCGATAATTTGGAGCCATCGGTCACCGCCGGCTGCCCCACTGTCTTCACCTGCGAATGAATGAGACAAGGCGAATGAAAAGCTGATCAATGATCGCCTCCACAGCAGCAGGAGCAGCAGGACGAGGATGAGGAGCAGGGATGAGGAGCAGAAGCTTACCCAGCAGACCAGAGGTGTGAGCATGAACTGCTCCAGCAAAGGCGTGAAAACCTCGCTTTCCATATTCTCGTTCTCTTTTTCCCCCCACAGCGAGCGGCGCCGTTGATTTGCGGCAGATATGGAAGAAGAAGAAGAAGCAGCAGCAAAGGGACGCGTGTGTTTGTTTAGATTCCACTCATGTGGCTGATTCAATTAAACCCACGCTCATTTTGACACGAGGCCGCAGAAACGTGTCATAAAAAGGAAGGGGGAAAAAAACTGTAAATCCACACACGTCGCCGACACGACCCAGCTGTTCGTGACGCCGCGACACGACTGCTTCATGAAGGAGAAGAAAGAAGAAGAAATCACATTTTCTATTGTTTAAAAAAAAACAAAAACCTTTCTCCCTTTTTTCTTCTTTGATTTATCCTAAGTGAGATCTGTGCCAGGTGAGGGTTTTATATCTTAAAATATTAAGTGCCAAAATCTAATGTTATTCCTCCAATAAGAAAATCTCCAGTGAGTGGCGTAAAAAAAAAAAAGAAGAAGAAAGAAAATCCAGGTGTTTTGTTTTTTTAGCTCCAGCTCTTTGGTTTAGTCCTCGTTGATTTACTGTAAAGTCTGGCCCGGTTACTTCCACGTCCCTCTGTCTGCTTCTGTTCTGTTCAAATGCTGCATAGTAGTGAGCAGACGAGAAGATGAGTGGAGGACACGAGAGGAGGAGGAGGAGGGAACCGCCTCTCCTCTCCTCCCTCTCTCCCTCCGCCTGTTTGACTCTGACAGAAAAATAGGGCATCGCTCAGAGCAGCATATGTCTTTATATCTAATAATAATGGACCCTACGAATAAAAGAGTTGGTCATTTACTGCGTTTAAATGAGATGACATGTATAAAAGATGAATGGATTTAAGGAATGATATGTATTCTGACATAAATAAGATAGAAATAAATTAGATTGGGACTATAGTTGCTGGGATTAATGTCATTGATCATGTTTTTTATTTGTTTAAATGTAGAAATACACATGCACATTCTCTTTGTCTGGCCTGTTTTACAGCAGACGCACAGTAAAGTCAGTGGGCTGCTGACACCTGGTGGGTGATGATGTCCACAGAGGACTCTGCACAAGACTGAGAGGAAGAAGTGAAAATAAACTGTCAAAGATATCAGCCTCATCCAGCTGTGGGAAACACAGAAGTCTGTTTTAATAAGTGATTACACTGCTGGTTGTGATGGTTTGTGAAGTATCGAAAAATCCGCCGTCCCTTACACACCGCACATATATGATAAAACGGAATAAAACATTAGAAAAATAAGTAAAAAGAGAGCGACAACAGGTGTGTGTGCTACTGCTATTTTAGAGGTTAAACATTTTTCTTAACCTCTGAAATCAGAGGCTACGAAGTTAGCCATTAGCACCACGCTAGCTCATCCTGAGGTAAGCTACAAAAACAACATTATTTCATAAACCAGCGCCACCTGTCGACTTTCACCAGCCTCCGTTTTTTAATTATACCCCAAAAACCAGCTTTCTGTGTTTTAAATGTGTCCTGAAGCTTCACATACTGAGCTAAGTACGTCTGCGGGGCCGGTCCTCGGGCTCCGTGTTTACCTGCGGCACGAGTCACTCGCCCTGTGTGGGTTGGGCTAATCCAAAATAGTGAAAACAAGGGGGGTGTTCTCTGAAGACACGCTGTTACCTGTGAAACACGGGTGCTCTTAAAACACCCCCATTAGCACTTTATACTTTCCTCCTGATGAAATTACACATAGACTGTATGAAATTAACATGGCAAAAAATCGAATATTCTTATGTTGAAGGTTGAAATTGATGTAACCCATTGGTTACTAAATGGGTCAGTTTTTCTCATACCTACTGTTGCTGACTATTGTTCTCTGTTCAAGTAATATCACTTGATCAAGCCTATTCTAACATTCCACACTACACAATATGTAATTAAAGTATGTATGATTTGTGCTGATATCGTATAGGGTCAATATCGGTATCGGCCAGTACTCAAGGCTGCAATATCGGTATCATATCGGAAGTGAAAAAGTTGTATCGGGACAATAGTGTCTGCAGAAAAACAACAACATTTTAACATAGTTCAATGTCATTATCATCACATTTCCACTTTGAATATGAAAGTGCAAATTAATACTAGACAAAAAACATAAATAACACAACTATGATTAAGGCATTTTATAGTGTGTGTTACATTTGTATCAATAATAGTCAACCACCGTTTACTATAAGGTGGTGGGCTCCCCAAATCAAACTCACATTAGGGCCCCATAAAGGCTTGGACTGGCCCTGCCTGTCATTGTAATATGCTGTATTATGTATTCAAATGTCTCACTTTGTCCAACCAACTGTCCAAAACACTGTACGACTAAATAAAGCTTTAAATCCTGATATTTAAAAACCCGGATTATCACATTTTGGCCTTTTTTCTTCCCTTAAAGAATCGCATTGAACTGATTTGTTGCACGTTGAACTCTCTGAATCAAATCATATCCAGGAATTTTCTACAAGAGTTGATGAATCATTCAAGTCATTGTTTTCAATCACTCCCAAAATATGACCTTATATTACATCTCTCATTGAGGTGCATATAGCGAATAAAGAAAACACTTCAGTGGGCCTCAGTTTATATGGATTCTATAATGAATCCTGAAAATAACTGGTGAAGGTAAATAGTTGCATAGATTGCACTCTAAATCAAAGCTGTGGGTGTTTTTCATAGTTTGTTCTTGCTGAGTGTTTCATAATGGAGACTTACTGTGGTATATGCACAAATATGAACCAGTTAATTCACCATGAGCTTCAGTTTTCTGCCAGCAAACAGTAAATTCAAACAGTGCTTGTTTCTGCTTTAAGAACAGAAACAGAAACACTAAAAACACGCTGTTACTCTCTGTCGACGGCTTTTAATCAATTGATGAATGACTCTGCAAGTGGGAGTAGGTAGAAGAGTCGTGTGGCCAAAAAAGCAATTTAAATACAATCACTGACTTGGGAGCTCAGGGCCTTGGCTTATAACACTCAGCCAAACACTTACAATAAATAGATGATATACAGTTTGTTCCCTTATAGATTTTAATGGGCACATTTGGGCAGCAGCAGAGGTTCTTGTTTGCTTTCAGAATAACGGTTGCTGTTGCTGGAGTTCCTGCTCGAGGCAACACATGAATAAAAACAGTGTGAGATCCTGATGGGAAACCTGTCGCGTCCTGTTTCCAGCAAAACCAGTTTGAGCAGCGGGAAGAAGTGGAAGCTGCAAACTGGGAGGTGACAGCTTTTTGAAATGACAGTTTAAGTGCACATGTGTCTGTCAAATGTTCTCTTTAGACGACAGGAAAAAAAAAGTGCAATAAATCATCAAGATATATGTTTAAATAGAAATAGTCATCCCACTTTGACACATTTAAGTATTAAATGTCCTGTTTGTTTTTGTTTTTTTGGACATTTTAATGTATTTACTGTAAAGCCTTTGGTTATGCAGTGTTAAAATACTATTATACATATATATATATATATATATTTGTATACATACCCTGTAACTTCTTTGTCTAAACAGCAGCAACGTTATTATTCAAAATTGACCGCAGAGTAAGCACACATGAGTTAGCAAATATGCAGATATAAGAAACTGCTTGGTAACATTTGCTGAGCAACAGCGCCCTCTGCAGCCACATGTGGACAGTCCAAAAGCAGCTGCTGTGGCATGTATGTGAATATTATTCCATATGATCTCTTTCTGAACCAGAAACACTGTCACCTGCAACAAACGCTCCAAACTGTCTTTTAAAAATCGTGATGAGTTTTCTTGCTGAACATCAATGATAAGTGCTTGTGTTTGATGATTTCTCTTTTTAACTGATGCACAGTTGATTCAAACACTAGTAAACAAGTTGTCTTCAAGTGACTTCAGTTTGAATCATTGGTCAATAATAACATTATGACAGCATGATGTGACTCAAGTAGGGCCACATGGTTGGTACAGGGAAGACCCAGGTTCATGACCTGGTTGGAACAAGGGTCGTGGGTGCGTGCGTGGGTTTTCTCTTGGTTCTCTGGGTTCCTCCCACAGTCCAAAAAAATGCCATTTTGGGGATTAGACACATCGGACACTCTAAATGAACCGTAGTTGTGAGAGTGAATGGTTGTGTGGCTCTGTGAGGCGACTGGCGCCCTGTACAGGCGGTTCCAAACCTTTTTCCTTATGTCAGCTGGGATTGACACCAGCGCCCCCGTAACCATCATGTGGAGGATAAAGAGGTAGAAAATGAGTGAGTAAATCGAGTAATCTGAGAGAGAGAACATTTCAACCCAACTCCATTTTATTTATAAAGCACCACAATGTGCCCAATATTCTGTACAGTCACATTAAAATAGCAGATTATAAAACCTAAGAAGACTTTAAACACACAAAAGACTATGAAACAGAACAAAAAAAGCAAAAGAAACCAAAGCAAAAGCAAAGATGATTGTTTTTTATCTATATATTCTATTATATGTAGACTTGTGAGGCCAGAGACACATTTCTACATCTGTGTACAATAAAGATGAAAGATTTAAACATGTGACTTCACGTATTTCTCATTCGTAAATGTCAACATCTTTCATTTGATAAATGTAGGCTCCTAAAAAGTGTACTGACTGAACCATGTGTGCTGCACGGGCTTTGTTTGGTCAAAATGAGCAAACAGTCATCACGTGTGTCTACACATCTGAATTCAGATGAGCCCCGCCCACTTCATGAGAGTGAATAAAGTGAGATAAAGAACAAGAAAAATACGGAAGTAAAATATTCACTGCTAACCCCCTTTGCTTAAAGTAAGAAAACTGGAAGAAAAAAAAAGTTTTTGTTATTTTCTCCCTCAAAAAAATGTCATTTCTTTTTAATTACGTTTATATTGTCTTCATAATTGTAAAGATAATGATCTTAAGCCAAAATGTTTTCAATCAAATGCAACTACCAGACAGTTCTACCCACTCTCCATGAAACACAAAGAGATAATGAAAAGCTTCCACGGTTCATGCCGTGCCTGTTTACCCACACAGCAGCATGATCACAATCATGTTCCACACAATCACCGCAGATGACGACATGGTTGTTTTAATGTGCGTTCTTCGTGATTGTGTGTGTGTGTTAATATGTTCATATGTGAGTCACTGTGGGGATTCATTAACCTTGGAGTGAACACGGTGTTCCTGGGCTGCTCAAAAATCTATTATTCATCATTCTTTCAATATTCGTTCACAAAGCAGCATCCACCACTACTGATGACTCAGCAACTGTACAGACCCACCGCAGCATTCCTCACACACACAACACACACACACACACACACACACACACACACACAGATAGAGAGAGTGTGAGTCTGGTTTCCATGACTTCCGAGACATTGCACTGACTTACATTCATTCATTTCCTGCAGACTTAGTGTGACTTTAGCCATAATTACTACTGGCCTAATCCTAATCCTAATCCTAACCCTTACCCTAACCTTCCCCTAACCTTTACACATGTCCTCACCTTAAAATGTAGTCATTTACTTTATGGGGACTTGATGTTTGTCCCCATAAGAGAGACAAGTGCCTATAATGTGACTGTGTAAACAGATTAGGTCCCCACAACATGAGAAATACCGGGACTACGCGCACACATACACATAAACCTGTTTTTATATCTTAGTGAGGACACATCATAGATATAATGCATTTCCTAGCTTCTTGCCCTGACCTTAAGCCTTAACTCTAACCCTTACCCAGGTCTTAACCCTTTAACGAAATGTCCTCACAACAATAGGTTTTTATCAAATAACATACGCAGCATTATTTGGAACCCATGGCAATTATACATTCCCTCGCCCCTTCCCCAACCCTTAACCATCGCAATGAAATGCTAAACCATAACCCTTAAACTAACCTTATCTTAAACCCAATTTTAACCCTAAAACCAAGTTTTAAAAGCTCTTTTAAGGTGATAGAACATGAGAACTAATCAAATTGTCTTCATTTGTCCATGTTTCCGGTGATTTAAGTTTTTTGGTCCTCATGAAGATGCATGTACAAGTAGACACACACACACAGAAACACACACACACACACTGGCTGGAAACCAACCTCTCCACACATTTTTTCCCCCCGGTTTTTGCCTCAGGATTTTCAAAAATCCACCAACCACTAAGCATTGTTTCTCAGAAATCCCTTACATGAAAAAAAAAAAAAAAAAAATGTTATAAATTCCCTCCCCCTGAAAAACTGGGTGACCTTGGATTTCTCATTTCCTGTTAGTCACCACAAGCATTTTAATTTGAGGTGGCTTCAGAAGCAGGAGTGGCTGAGTAACGCTGCATAGACGTGACTGTGTGTTCTTTGTGTCATTAAATAACGCGACTAAGGACATGCAACGTGATTTGTGAAGAGTGAAAAGTTGATAGCTGTTTACTGTTGTTTTTTCGGTTGAAAGATGTGTTTTTAAATGGTTTCATTAAATAATTTGTATTGGGATTAAATGTAAACAGGCAGATTAAGAGTTCAGACTCCAGTACTGGGTTTTTCTGCACTACAGGAAACAGAGCAGCCTACGTCGTATACTGGGGGCGTGGTGTAGATTGGATAATGAGGCTCAGGTGTGCTGATGAATTGGAGACTCACACCCATGCAACACAACACAACACAGCCCTTCAATTTGGCATTTTTTGTACAATATTGAATCATTTAAAGAAATATTGGCCTGACAAAATAATGTGAAGGCGTGACCTTTATCTTTGCAGTGGAGGTCACTCTGACATCCATTCTGTCTCCATTTGTCTCCAAAATCAATGCCTCAAATCAAACCTTTAAACCTCCAGCAGGAGTGATTACGACCCAGTTTTCCCAAGGTGCCACTTTAGATTTAAATATTTTTGACGGCCAGATCTACAGACTGAGCTCAGTTCTGCTCAATATTAATTTGTTGTCTTTATTAAAAGCAGTAAATTGTGTAGTTTTGACGAGCTGCCACTGCTTAGAATAAATGTGATGATTAGGCGACGAGAAATGGAAGTTGGCCGAGTAAAAACACCAACGTGACATCGTTTATTCAATCAAAATTCCCCAAAAGAATAGCAAACTAATTTGTGAATTATGATCTGTTCTCCACAAACTAAACACACGACTTTCATCTCTGAGGAGCATCTCACGTACATGTAAGCTATGTAAAAGCACACACACATACAGCACGTGTGTAAACTGAGGAAAGAAAAAGTAATCTTCAAAATAAAAGCATATTAACTTATTTACGTTTATTGGCTAATTTCCAATTAACCTTGTGCAAGCTGGTCAGGAAGGGCGGAGGGCCCCTGGTGGGTGTGGCCTAGCCCCTTATCCTAACCTTACCATCACAACTAGTGCCTAACCCTAACCTTTACCCTAAACACAGTTCTAACCCTGACCCTAAAACCAGGTCTTAGGTCCGAAAAAGCCCTTTAAAGTTGTGAGGATCAAAGAAAATGTCCTCACAAGATCAACATGTCCTCACAAAGATAGGTTTTTTGGACCTCATAAAGACACAAGTTCACACACGCTCACACACAGTGTTCTAATTTGCATCCAATCAGCAGACTCGTGTGAGGTTAGTGTATAATGGAGGCTTCATAATGACAGAAAACTAACCTCCCAGTGGATCGCACGTGTACAGAGCTTTGTTTT
The DNA here is from genome assembly GCF_958295425.1 of Solea solea. Lineage (NCBI taxonomy): Eukaryota > Metazoa > Chordata > Actinopteri > Pleuronectiformes > Soleidae > Solea > Solea solea. The sequence continues at coordinate 7,193,916 of NC_081148.1, read as the reverse complement.
GTTTCCATCCATTGTTGTTGCTTTGGCAACGCCGTTCAAGTATTTTATTTGCACATATTACACAAAAGCACTGCAATTGTTGTGTCAGTCTCAATAATGTAACACTGTCCAGGGGGTCAGAGGTTTTTGGTGTGTGTGTTTTTCACTGTATCCTCAGCACTTTGTGACGGTTGTGGAAAAAAAACAATCTTTCTTTTGGTTCTTGTGCAAACATTCTCTTCAAATTGCACCGCTGATGTTTCCAGTCTTCAATCTTTGTCTCAATCACACACACACACACACACACATCAATCTATACAATGACCGGTCACACACGAACACGTTCACAGGCTGACGCTCGGTCACGGGCAGATGATGAATCGTCTTCTCTGTTGGTCGATGCGTGTTAATGCAAAAGTGATTTTTCCAGAAAGTTAAAGAAAACAGCGCAGCGTCCTCCTGTCAGCTGTTTATGCTCGGCCACACAACACAGACTGCTCCATTACACACTAATAGTCCTCAGCTCTGTGGGTGATAATGAGCTCTCACTGTGTCCTGCAGCCATGGCAACAAGAGGATACCAGAATAAGCCATTGTAACGTCTTCTTGTGTATACTTGCATTTGTTGCTGTTTTGGACCTTTTCTGGCAAAAAGTAGTCTTTATGGAGACCAAAACATGGTCCTAATGAGGCGGAACCTCAATTCGAAGGAAATTGTTCAGTTTAGGACCAAGATTTGGATTGTGGTTAGGGTTAGGCATTAACTGGTAATGTAGGGTTGAGGTTAGCAGCTTTGTTTATGCTTTCCAATTCAATTGAAGTCAAATCCCTAAAAGGGTCGCTCTGCAAACCTGTGTGTGTGTGTGTGTGTGTGACACAGTAATCTAACAAGTGTAAGACACTCACTCATCTGTTGCCATAGCAACCGTATCTGCCCCTACCCCACACCTTAGTTAGTAGGTTGGTGTGTACTGTATGAGTGTAAATTTGTAGATTTGAGATAAGATTGATGAATTAAGATGCATAAACTGAAGTTGTGATTCGTTTATAATACATATTTCTTAAAGATGGCCATTTAATCTATTCAAAATAACATTGTGTGTTACAGAATGGCTGTGAAAATAGAAAATTAAGTATAATTGCACATTTCTATGTGTGCTTACACATAGAAAGACATAAAAACAGGATAACTAAACTGAACTGAACACAATAAACAACTGTACATAAGGGTTAAATAAGAACAGTTTAGGAGTAAATGACTGGAAAAATAAATCAGAACACACTATTTTTGTCACAGGTTTTCTTGTAACTTGGGTTGCAGTGGTTTTTTCATCTTTAAAAAGTGGTTTTGAAGCGTGTAAAATGGAGGTGATGGTCTTTAAAGATGAACAATAGGTTAGTGCTGACACCTTGTGGTGAGGTTTTTACGTGACATAGTTGAATCACATGCTGTCATGCTGTATTACACAGTTCCTGAAGCTGCTGCACAGTTGAGAAGCTGAGCATTAACCAAGGTAAGACTGAGACTAATGTTATTACTCAGGATGTTATGAAGAACGTCTGACCCATGCTTTATACTGTGTGTTTTATATTAATAGTTACATTTCAGGTTGTTCTTAACTGTATGTTTCAACCTTGCTGTAGAATAAAGTTGTTGTTAATGTGTCTCACAAGTGCTAATACTCACATTGTACATTTATTAAAAAGTGACTATTGAACAGAAGTTTGACTTTTAAACCTAAGAACACAGAGCATTTTCTGTCCATTAGGACATTAAAACATACAGTATATACAGAGGCTATAAGAATGTGCAATATAGTGTTGTATATATATATATTTTTTTTTAATCTTCACCAACTATATAAACACATCTGAGCAAAAATAACTCTTAATGTTTAACATCGGATTGAATTTGTGAAATTTGGACTGTTCAAACTTCACTCTATGAACAAAAACTGTCTATTTTTGTGACTACTCCACAATTATTGCTCAATCCTGAATATGCCCCAGGATGTCCATATAAGGAGTTGTGTGTTATTCCCACGCCTGGGTTAAAAAAATCTCCTTTAAAGAAATAACAATCAGACATTTTCCCTTATTGTTATCAGTGACCCAGAGACGACGGACACTTGTGGTTAACTCATAATAATGTCATAATATTTATTATTATTATTATTATTATAATATATATTGGATACTTCAGCCTGACAGCACTGAACTGATTCACTGATGTGGATTTGACTTGTGGTTTCTTGAATGTTTATTGTATTATTGTATTTAGTTGTTTTTTCCGTGTGACTTTCCCGATGCATGCAGTGACACACGAGACGACGCGTTCTCATGATTTCATATTGCACTTTATTCAGCTGTGTTAAGAGGCGGAGCTGGACTGGAACCTCCACACTGTCACAGATCAACACTTATTGCTTTCAGGCTCCTGGTCCCCACACACACACACACACACACACACACACACACACACACACACACACACACACACGTCGGACCCATCTGAAGTTTTCCCAGACTGAAACTTATTGTACACGTTTTTAAAATGTCCCTCCTTGCTTTGTGTGAGTGGAGTTGGAACAGAGTGAGAGGTCTGACACTGGAATGGAGGCACATGGTTTCACACAACATGAGGCTTAAAATGTGAACACACATACCGGATAAAACCAAAAAAATAATAATAATAACAATGCACAATGTGTTCTGTTCTTCATCATAATGGCACAGTGCATTTGAACCTTCAACTGTTACATAAAATCATGGTTCTAATACAGGATAAGGTCCGTGACAGGGCAGAACAAAGAGACAGACACAACATGTGTAAGTCTCTCCTGTGGCACAAACCCCTGCAGGCTTTTCATCCACGTAATGAAATACCAAGTGGGATTATGTTGTCCACTCTGTAATGTACAAGTCACAGTTAACAGTGCTTTTGGAAGAAGTTTACAAATTCATTTCTTTGTAGCCTTGATTTCTTCATGGTTCTACAAATGATCCGTGTGCCGTTATTCTGTGAGCGGCGTGGTTTTTGTGATTGTGGTGATTTTTCACGTGCGCGTGCACCTTCATGTCACCTCATGTTACGTCATAGTCTGAGTCGTCCGGATGTTGTCTAACTCTGAGAGTGAGATTGACTTTGTGTAACGAGTCAAGATTTAATAGGATAATAAAAAAAAATCATTTTAAATACATTTAAGCTGTTTGTTTGGTTTGTTTTCTATGTCTCGTTAATATTCCGTCACTTGTTTTTCTTCTTTTGTTTGATTGCTGCACTGACAGCGGTGAGTGTGGTCACTCTCAGTTTCTCATTCATCATGTTTTGATTATTTCTTGGACCTGTACATTGGTGTGAATGTATTCCTTTCACACGTATCAGCACTCAATCTTTCACTGTGACTTCAGACGGTTTTGTCTCTCCTGATCTTTCTTTGGCTTTTGTCTGCTAATCAACAGTCTCACACTTCTTTGTAATTCTTCATGGTCTTAAAGAACCATCAACTACCGTCGTTAGAGTTGTGGCTGCTCACTTTCTTTCTTTGACTGATTCTCCAACATTTTCCCCCTCAAAGAAGCTTTTTGTGATATTTGGACTTTTTTTTTGTTTATGTGCAGAACCGCAGGTGAAATATCCAGATACTTCCGTCTGGAAACGATAGGACAATTTGTATCAACGCCTTTTCAAATGTTTCCTTGCTCTATTCCCAAATACACAGTCACGTCTTTGTCTCTACACTTGTCTAAGCAGGAATATTTAAACACTGACGAGTCAAACGGGAAGAACAACTGCTAAAATGATACGAAACATGATTTCACTTAAAGTGTAGAACCATGAATCATGGAGTGAAATCTTTGAGCTTGAAAAAAAAAACTTTCCCCTCAGTGGCTGCAGTACAGTACAGTTACAGTACACGGTGTGATTACATTAGCAGTGCTGCGAGTGCATAACGAGGAGGATGAAACTGTGCAGTCTTATTACTGCATTTTAATAAATTCAATCTATTTTTCTACTTATTGGTAGGCTTCATTTTCTAGAATATAAAATCAAATCTAGATTTAGTTTTTCTGCATCATGAATATAAGTCATTATGTAAAGTGACAGCTAAAATAAATGGTATTATTATTATTATCATCATATAATGTAAACGTATAATATTATTAATAAAGAGCCTGTAGAGGGCTTTACACGGTCCCAACAGAACAGCTGTGCACGATGAGAGTGCAGAAAAGCACTGCACATGCACTCACACACGTCCCACTGCCTCTCACGCTCAGCTCATGTCAGACAAAAACAAACAACAACAAAGAAATGAACAGGTCACATGACTGGGATAAAGCCAGTGAGATCACATGATGGGTTTGGGGGTGAAAAAGGCCTCAGTGGTCCAATATGCGGAGGTTGCCGGAGACAATTTTGTTTTCCAGCATTGAACCGGCGGGGATGTCGATGCGGTCTCCGTGGTTAGCGATGATGATGACGGTGCCCTGTGAGGAAGAACAGAGACGGCTTTATTAGGTCAGTGGCGGAAGAGGAGGAGGAGCTTTTGTCAGGTGAACATGGAAAAACACAGAGAAATATCAAACAAATATGAATTCATTATTAAAGGTGAGCATCATTACTGATACTGTTGATGTTTAGAGGTTCTCAACTTAAAGGGCCGCGAACCTTCAAATTAGAGCTGCAACTAATGATTATTTTCATCATCGATTAATCTCTCCATTACTTTCTTGATTAATCGAGTAATCGTTTGGTCCATGAAATGTCAGAAAACATTGACCACTGTTGTTCAAACCTGGAAATGATGATATTCTCAAATGTCTTGTTTTGTCCACAAACCAAAACGATTCACTTTGAATGACTTATTTGTTATATGGAGCAAAGAAACCAGAAATACTCACATGTAAGAAGCTGAAACAATCAGAAATCTTGTTTTAATCATGAAAAAGCGATTAATCGAGTAATCGTTTCAGCTCTACTTCAAATGGTCACAAGATAAATCAGAAAAGTTGATTAATATGAGTTTTCTTTGCAAATTAATTACATTTACATGAAGCAATGACTGACCTTTGGAGAGGGAATTTCCTAAAAACTAAAAAAATGCACCCAATTATTGGAAATTCAACACACGGGGAGACCAGGATCCAAACCACTGACCTTCTTGCTGCAAGGCAACAATGCTAGACACTGCAGCACCACGTGTGAGGACTTTTAACACTTTAACTCATTTGGGCCTTGAACTGTTGAATCTGCCTGATAAATATGGTGGATTCTGAAAAGCACATTTGTCTCTTACTGTAAGTAAAATGTGGTGAAGACGTGTGACGCTGCTGTTAGAGCAGTAAAAACAGCTGTTGTTATTTAAGAGAGCTTAAATTGTGTAGATTACCTTGACCGACACGTTCTTCCCAAAGGTGACGTCTCCGGACACCGTCAGGTGGTCGAGCTCCAGCATGTCGGGGATGCTCTCGAAGCGGATCAGATATTCCTGAACCTGGTCACATTTGAGAGACAACTTATTTCAAAGATACCAAACAACATTGTACTGACATCTATAAAAAACCTTTTTATTCTACATTTTAACATTCTTTTAATGTCCAGGGAACTTTGTCCACACGCTTGTCCTCACTCTCCTCTGTGTCATCAGTGTTACCTTAGTGAAGGAGCTGCCCAGCTTGACGTGTGGGGTCGTGGGGAACTCTCTCTTCGGGCTCATGGTGAGACAGCCGGCGTCCAGGCTGTACAGGTTGGACATAACCAGCAGCAGGTCCGACGTGGTCTTGACGGGCAGGAAGCGGCTGCGAGGTACATTTATCCCCATGGCGTTGTCGAAGCATTTGATGGCCGCTCCGACCGCCGTCTCCAGCTGGATGACGTTCTGTCCACCGTCCAGCGTCTGAGGAAACCCCACAGAGGAGAGAAGACACAGAGGCTGCGGTGAAAGAAGTTTCTTTTTTTCAAAAACATCTGATTGAATGTGGCCTGGATGAAGCGACTGTAAACACGCTTGAGCCAGATATCTAAGATTTGATTCATCCACCATAACAGAACAAACCACACGACAAACTGACACTTTCCAACTACAACTTAAAGAAACTAAGTTTCTATCATGTGACGTCAGCGTCATGTTTTTTTCTTCTTAAAGAATAAAAAAAATGAATAAAATTCAACAATGAATACTCAGAATTTTATAATTTGTACATAACATGCAGATTAAATCTGTTTTGCCATAAAACACATGACCTATATCTAAAATGTCTGTGAATCACCTCTCTGTGGCCACGCCCCCACAGTCTCAGAGCAGAGAACAAAGCTGAATATTTCATGATTTAAAACCAAAGTTTTAAACACTTAGCGACTTTTTGAATCACTCAAAGTTGGTAAGGTGGTTACCAACACATTTTACCTGTGGGTAGAAGTAGCAGGAAACATCCTAGTCTTAGTCTTAATCTTAGCTCACAGAGACGTTTCTGGAGACCATCAGGAAACGATGGAGCAACAAACTGTCGGATCAGGCCGACTCAGTAACTCATTAGACGACTGACGGTCTCAACTGCCACTTTTCTTCTTTGGTTGCAAAATGAATGGAAACATACAAATGAATGGACTTGAATCAAAGCAGTGGACCATGACGTGCTATAAACAGTGACAGCAGGAAGCTAAAGTCAACTAATAACATCTAATACGTGTCTTTTGTAGAAGTCTTGCAGAGATATTGTGCCAATAATTAGTTGGACAGTGCGTCCTCGAGGGTGATCATAGCTTAATCGTGCAGTGTTCAAAGTGTTTTAGGTGACAAAATGTTTCAGGGACTGGTGCTAAAGTGAATGAATGATGTAGTTATTATTATTGTTACTCAGCGTCCAGCAGTCATCAGGTACCGTTTTTATAGTTTAACCTGCTATTGCCAGCTTTTCCAGCCATAAAACCCCAGCTTTAAATGACTATACCTAACTTACAGTGGGTCGTCCCTTGACCACTCCTCTGAAACTTTCATTAGGTCAAAGTTCTTTTGATCTAAAACTCTGTGATTAAAAACCTGCAGCAGAACTATTTACAGTTTCAGCTGTACTCTGCTGACTTTCACCCCGAGTGTCTCTTTATTGGCCCGTTTCAATTTCCATGTCCTGTAGGTACCTGACCGTTGTTCTGTCAAAAATAATGTAGGTTTTCTTTTCTTCCAAGCGGTGCAGAGGTCTCTTTAAACTACACAGGTGAATATGACACTAGGCCACAGGTAATGAATGTATAACTAAAGGAATGACGCAAAATTCTCCACTTCACCACTTTTTATCTCAAGTACCACTTACAAACACTTTTAAAAGGTGTGGTTTTAGGGCTGCACTCACCACACACACACACACAGACACACACAAGGCCACACAGTTACATAACATTATGCACACTCACGGTGAATGATTTTGTACTCAAGGGTTCTAACATCACAATAATCTGGGTCAGTAGTCAATTTATTGCACTAATTACAGCTTGGCATACCTTGAGGCAGTGCTGCAGAGAGGAGCGTGTGTGTGTGTGTGTGCGTGTGTGTGTGTGTGTTTGTTTGCTGCTTTCAACCAGGGGCTCAGGATGACAGGATTAACAAATGGATGCATTCTCAAACTAATATGTATATACATATATATTTATATATGTATATATATATATATACATATAAAATTGAATTATTATGTTGGGCTTAGCCAGACATCACCAGCTGCTCGGCTTTAACTGGTACAAAAAAACGACAGCTCCGGGTTAGTTTCCAGATTGACTTTAAAATTCTTTTATTTGTTTTTAAATGTCTTCACGGTCTCGACCCGAGTATCTGTCCGACCTGCTTCAGTCGTGCACTCCCTCAGGTCGGCAGTTCAATCACTGTTCTTTGTCCCTATACAAAGTGGAAGCTCAGAGGTGACAGCGCGTTTTTAGTCGCTGCTCCGAAACTGTGGAATGAGTTGCCTTTGCACATCAGGCCGACCGACTCACTTCCTGTTATTAAGTCCTCTCTTAAAACACATCTGTGTTTTCCTTCAAGTGCTTTATAAATAAAGTTGGACTGGATTGGAAACGAACGTATTTATTGAAACAAGCAGCTATATTATTACTTCAGTAAGAAGAAATTTAAATTCGATGCAAAAACATTAGAGGTCTGGAACCAACAAGCTCAACAAACAACTGAATGAAATGTATAAACTCCATAAACTCAGATATTGTCATGATTTATTTAGACCTGGTGGTCTCTGTGGAGGAGGGGAGTGTGTATATCTCTGATGTGCTGTACAGTATGTGGCAAATGATAATATTCTTCTGAGAGGTTGGCTGGACATTTAGAGTCAATTGTTTTAAATCAGAGACTCCCTCGGCCCATATTTGGCCCACACAAATGATCCAGCAGCAGGTGATGACAAGGACGTACGTATTGTTATCAGTTTGAGAAGTTTCCTGTTCTTTCTCTGTGACGTCTCCTTGATTGTCATGTACTGTACGTGTCGACTCTCTCACTAACCTTGGGGTTGACTATGATCTCCAGGTCCATTGCCTTCTGTTCCTGCAGCCTCTTGATAGCAGCCAGAGAGATCCACAGGTTGTTGGTGTTGAAGATTTTAAACTTTGTCACAGATTTGAATTCGTCCACATGGGCCTTGGGCACCTGGGCGATCTCCAGCAGACGCAGTTTTCCTTCATACTCGATCAGAGTGCCACCCTGGAAAACCAAGAGGACAGTTTTTTCTTTTTTCTTTTTTAAAGTCTTAATGACAAGGCTCTTCTATTTACATATTGTTTATATTTTAAGCTTTTTTAGTAGCCAAAAGAACTAAAACACAAAATGACAAGATAGCGGAACATGGAGGACAACCCCTAACCCTAACCCAAGCGAATTTAAAGGCAGAGCAACCTCTAAAATCCAATAAGAATAGAAAAATGGCTCTTTTGATATTATTAGTATGTGATTTCAAACAACATAAAAGCAATTAAGGCACTAAAATATTGACTTTGATGTCATAGGGAATTAACCTTTAGTGTTCACGCGTCACGGATCTGTGCCACATGTGCACCCATGGTACATTGCCCGTGAGAATTATACACAACTCTAGCAATAATTGTGCAGAAGTCACAAAAATAGAATTTTCTATTCTTTCTGTTTTTGAACTTTGAACTGCGACTGCGTATTCCAAAATTTCACAAATTCAATCCGATTTTAAACATTTCGAGTACTTTTTGCTCAGGTGTGTTTATATAGTTTGGTGAAAATTAAAAAAAATGTTTCATCAGATTGTGCTGAAAAAACCCAACTATAAGACTCTATATTGCACATTCTTATAGCCTCTGTATAAAGTGTAAAATGTTTTTTTAACATAATTCTTGGTGTAAAGCGCTCCACATACCTTGACGTCAGCACGTGTCTTGTCTGTGACCTCCATGATGAACTCACAGCGCTTGGAGTTGGACTGGCTGACCAGGTGGTGCAGGATGTGGAGGTCAACAGTGGCCCCCAGGTTATCAATGTTGGACACAAAGATGTACTCCTTGCCCTGTTTGATCAGCTGATCCAACAAGCCCGAGTTGTAGAAGCTGGCGTAGATGTCGCCGTGGCCTGGAGGGTACCAGCCTTCTGTGTTTTGCCCATTCGTGCCCAGGTTTGTGGCCACAGGAAGGAGGGACTCCTTGTTAATGCGAGGGTACCTGGACAGGGGAAGAAAAAAAGTTAGTTAGTTTAGCTTCACTTTTTGAGATTATTGCTACATATATAAGCACTAAGTTTGATGATAACAATAAGAATTTATGTCACTGCATCATATTCGACTGTGACTGCCACTAAGACTTCAGAGTAATCAAATATAATATTTGTGGAATACTTTACAACTGTGTGTTTACAACAAGTAATTCACGTTAAAGTCGAAGGCTAAGCAGCACCATTTAGATTAGGGTCAATCAAAATCTCGATATGACCTCTTTACTTGCTTAAACCTCACAATAACTAGGATGTTTCACTAGGTTTCCCCTTTTGTGTTACTTTCTCTAATTCCAACACAAAACATGTATCCTAGGGCCATTTTCACCAACCAGGGTTTAAACTGAAATTCAGAAAGCATGAAACAAAAGAGCTGAACATAATACAGATTTACAAAAGACTGAACTAAGAAAACCGGCCACTTGAACAACAAGTTGCCTGACAGCAATTTCAAATCCATCTCCTTAGTGGAAATATGAGGCTCTTCAGCTTCCTGAGTGTTGACCACTGTCTCTAACTGTGTCTGCCCGCTGTTTGATGCAGAGCAGCTAGTGAACGGTGGGTTAACCAGTGGTAACTACCAGTATAAACCACAACAGACACCAACGCTTGAATACGGATGTGATGTCAGAGCATTTCAGATTTATAAAAACAAAAACACACCCATGTGTGAAGTATTTTAATTGGGAGTGAATCTAAGACATTACATAGTTGCATTAAAAACAAGAACAATAAGAGAAATGTCAGATCATGCCGTCTTTGCGTCAGTGTACGAAGCTATGTCGTACTAGTTTCTGCCAAGAAAGAGCCGACGAGGCAACAACCAATTACTTGGAACAAATGAAAGGGTTTTCTGACAATGCTACGTGTCAGGTCGATTTAACAAACTTCATTATGAAGAGCAGCACCCTGTGAGAGCTGGCGGAGGTTTTGACAGGTCGAGGGGAGAGCAGAATGCAGATGAGCCGGTCAGGTAGGAGGGGCTGCACAGTAGAAATACTCAAGCCTTAAAATTTAGGACTAACTAGAGCCAACTGTTCTGCAGAGATGACAGCGCATCTGATAAATGGCAGACACAAACAAAGGTTTGACGTCATTGCAGCAGGACACACATTTACTCATGTGACATTTTGTCATATAAATATTTACTCTTCTCGGCACTAACCAGGAAGTTTGCCCCCTTTGATTTCACATGGCCTACTAAATTCAAATCATTCTAAATTGAGTTCCTGCCCCAGACAACAGGACAGGTTCAAGTGGATAAAAAAACTGAATGTAACTACTGTATTTGTCCACACTCTCCATACTTTTCCCTACTTTTGATTGACATCAAATCTATTCAACCACTTTCTCAGTGCTGACATTTAATCCTGGAGCCACTGCATTGCTGTCCAAAACTGCTTTGTCCTGAAGTCCTTGAGACAGGCAGGATATACAAGTGCACTAAATAATTCAAGGGAAATAGTAAAGGCAAGTTTGACATCACTAGGACATTAAATATTAATGGCTTTCTCTACAAATTATGTGACACTTCCTGTACAGATGCTGCAGGTTAAAGGAGTTTCAGTGCAGAATCAGCATCCGGCAGCGGCACACAGCAGGAAACTGTCCAAGTAGTGATTAACACACCAGTTTATTATAAGAGGACGCTAAGCTTTGAGTTCACTGAGGTTTGCTGCTCCAAGTTGTTTTTACGATCTAATATCCTCTATGACAGAGAACACATTACCTTTGTGCTGGTTGATCAAACTGGAGCAGTGTGTTTGTAAAGAGCACATTCTAATCCAACACAATAGATGGGCGTAAGACACTGCTATGCAAACGCAATATCCTGATTATCCTTATCCAAATAAGGTCACATATGGAATCGCATTACGTGGACATGTATACGTCTCAATCAGATTAGAACGCGGATGTAATGAGTCATAATCTGACAATGTTCTGTAATGTTCTCGTACTCTATTGGCAAATCATCTTCACATCATAATCTGAATATAGAGCTGAAACAATGAATCGATTCATTGATTATTAATCGATTACTAAATGAATCGGCAACTATTTCGATAATTGATTCATCGTTTGAAGCTTCTTTCATGATTAAAACAAGATTTCCGATTGTTTAAGTGTGAGTATTTTCTTCATGTCTTTGCTCTGGATAACAGAGAAATCATTAAAGGTGAATCGATTATTATGAAAATAATCGTTAGTTGCAGCTCTATCTGAATAGTTGGCTTATTGCAAATTCTGTTGGCGATAAATGACATTCATAGACCCTGTTAACGTAGTACAAAGTATCCGAGTACCGGCTCGGTTCAGAAATCCAAACTCCTTTTCTACTCTGGTTTTCACAGGGCTCATCTTTTGCGTATTTTCCAGTGACAATTCACACCAGCACACTTTAGTCTTTGGCATTGATGTGTTTTCTCACCTGCTCTGGTTAAAAGTGTGTATCTTCACGCGGTGGTGCCTGTACTTCTGCAGGATTTTGTTTGTGTCCTCATCCGTGTTGAACGAGTTCATGAGGACCAGGGGCACGTCTGTGTTGTAAGTCTTGTTCAGATGCTGTGGGCCGTGAGAAAACAAACACATCAGCCACATTCAGCTTTAATTATCCCGGGAAGTGTCACATTAAAAATATACGACATGTACCCAGCCTGCACATGCTGGCTCTTTTCATTTAGGATGATCACATTGTCAACAGGTGTAACAGAATAGATTACTGTGTAAATGATATAGAATCAGATAACATACCGTCAGAGAAAACTTGCTTAAACATTTGTTTAACACAACCCACATCTTGTGTGGGTTAGGTTTGTGTAACCATGCAAACAAACTGTCAGGATATTTCAGTACAGTACGATGTGTAGAACACACTTTGACACACGACAGTGTAAGTAATGGCATACTAATAACGAAAAGGATTATTTTTTTAAGTCTCTTTCCACCTTGTTAACAGTAGGTGTGCGGTGCTTCAGACTCATGGACAATGAGTATCCTGGAAAATGTCCTGCACTTGGCAAGCACCAGGATTATGATGAATAGCAAACATCAAACAGCAAAGCCAGATAAATACCATTTAGTGAACACACCCATACACTGAGGACTAAAAACAGGTCTATTCTTAGAATAATAGCGAGGTGTCATATTCATTTATTTAAGTCGTATTTGCTTGCTGTAATAAAAAAAAAAAGAGTCCATCCATGATCCATAGTTCTTGTTCTGTGAAAAAATAGTTCATCTAAGTGGAAAAAAAGCTTCTTCCAATTAAGGCTCCTTGCCAACGTGAAGGCCCACCTTCCAATGAAGTGTGAGGAACCTATTGTTCCTGTTGAGATTATTATAATAATAATTATTATTATAACAACAATAATAATAATCATCATTATTATTATTGTTATTATAACAATAATAATTATTATTATAATAATAATTATTATTGTTAGTCTGAGGTCCAAGCTTAACAATACGCTATATGAGCAGCGCTGACACACTCCATGTGTTAACATGGTGAATTAACTTCTACAAACAAAAAAAACAAAACCCCGCTTTAAGACTTAGACTTAAGTCTAACATCCTTAAACTTTATTTAACTCAGGAGAGCACAGCACATCTTCAGCAGCCAGATGGCGACATCCAGTAAAACTCAACATAAATATACAAGAGGGAGGAGGTGTTTAAGAAAGGTGTTCTCACATGGGACCTATGGGGGGGTTGTGTGTGTGTGAGATCCATTTTCCACTCATTCTAAATGGGCTGCCTCAGTCAGGATGTAATCTGACCAGACCTGAGCAGCAACATGGACACAGAGAGCAGTGTGCTGAGAGGAGAGAAGCATCCCAGGAGGCCGTTATGGAAGTATAGAGCAGCCCCACACACACACACACTCACTGTCGACTGGTTCCACTGTACACACCAACATTATTTAAATGTAACCTGTAATCTGTCTAATTATACAGCAATAAAGTAAAGGTCCAGTGTATAAGAATTAGTGACATCTAATGAAGACACTTTCCCAAGTGCATCAGGGATTGTGACCTTTGCATACCAGGAGACGTTAACACTTATCTCCTTCACTCCTGCTGGAATTGTTTTATGTTTGACATGGAGAAAATGTCAAATGCATTGTATACATTTTGCCGTATGATCAGGTAAGTGCCTCCTTTCACATTTACACTCTTGTCCTCTAGGACACAGCGTTCTCTGTTTCAAGTGCCAATCCCAGACCTGCTTGCCTGCACACCAACAGATCCTCTTTCACTACAACTTCCCCCAGAAGTCACACTGAATGCCTTTCAAAAGACCACTTTAACAAAAAAAAAAAGAAAAAGAAAGAAGTCTGTGCATGTCCCTGCCCTGGTGCCTCACACATATTAAGTCATAGAAGCTTGTTTTTGGGGGAATACTCCTCCTTTTTTTCCCCTTCTGAATAATTTCATAAACATTTTCTTCTGTGATTTTTAAGGTAGTGACAAAATAAGATTTGTCACACATGACTACATCAGAGCACTCGGTGCTAATGGAACACAGATGTTCGTATTACATCGGAAAATACAGCATATCCTCCCATCCTGATGCATATCCTCCCATCTCAGCTACAACAGTCGGACAAATTAGGCACGAACACTTAACTGCTGCAAAGTCTAGGCAATGGTGAACATGTGTAAGTGTTAGGGAGGACTGCGACATTATTACATAACTACTATTCAATGATTCATGGTCTGAGAGGGGAGGTTTAATGAAAGCAAAAAAAGAACACAATTAAAATGCCACAGAAACAGCGTCTGAGAAGATAATCCTTCTTAAAATGAAGACCCGTAAACATTTTGTTTGGGAAACATCAACTCTGCCTGGCTGTAATTAAAAACCTGTGTCCTTACATTGAAGACGTCAGTGCAGAAGAGTAGAGATAGACGTAGAAATATGAAACCAGGCCTCAGGTGCGTTCAACATGAACGCACCTGAAAATGAACATTTTCACTGACTTATTTTAAGTAAAAACATTGTGCAGTAAATATGTGGTGAAAATAAAACGATTGTTTTCAGTATTTATACTATAACTATAAATATACGCAAGTAAACACAATGACAGGTGTAAACAGTGATAGCAAATAACTGTCTACGCTAAACAAATAATTGTTTTGCTGTCACTACATAATAAACTATATGTTAGCTAGTGTATCTGTATTGCATGGTATTGAATTGTGGTCTAAGGGAGAGATGGAAACTCTTTGAAATAAGTAAATGTTACCTCGATTAATCGTTTGGTCCATAAAATATCAGAAAATCTTAAAAAATGTTGATTGGTGTTCGTCACATCTGAAAATGATGATGTTCTCAAATGTCGGGGTTTGTCCACAAACCAAAATGATTCACATGATTTCTTTGTTATCCAGAGCAAAGAAATGAAGAAAATAGTCACATTTAGGAAGCTTAAACAATCGGAAATCTTGTTTTAATCATGAAAAAAGCATCAAACTGATTAATCGATTATCAAAATAGTTATCGATTAATCTAGTAATTGATTAATAATTGATTAATTGTTTCAGCTCTACAATCATGTGAATCATCTATTACTTACACTGTACAAAGTTGTTTCCAGCAGTTAACAATGAGGTTTCTATCCACCATTACTCCACTACAGTGTTTCCAAAGGCAAGTTACTTTACCTCTATCTGTTGCACGGTGAGGTCCAGGAACGTGTTCTCATTGCGGACGCTGATCAGGCTCTTGGGGCCCTTACATCCCATGCTGGTGCCCAGGCCTCCATTCAGCTTCACCACCACCAGTTTGTTCAGACTGTCTGCCACATTGTCGGGCAGGCCTCGAGCAGCAATCTTATCATAGGGCTGAATCTGCAGGAGAGAAACAGAGGATTAGGATTTTGCCATGTTTTTGTCGCTGTGGTCTTATTCTTCTGTGCACTTTGTTTTATTTTCAGGAGCATCCATACAACCCCCAGGCAGAAATAGCTTTACCCCTTTATTATTATTTGGAACAACAAACTGGATTCTGTGTTCAAATGTGCACATTTAATTCACATTTTCAAATGTATTGTCCAGGACTCTACCCTTTACCTGTAGAGTTTACGTGTAAAGTCGAATGTACTTTACACGTAAGATAAAATGTGTCAAGCAGAACTGATGAAATTTGGAAATATTTTCAATAAACACAAACTGTGATTAACCACATACTTGGACCTATACGAGAGGTCTGATGCATTTGTTACTAGAAACACTTTCAAACAAAAACATCAACATCAAGTGTTGCCATTCATTTATAAGCATTTTATCAACGTCAAATACGTGCAAGGACGGATAGACCACCTGGATAAATCCTGCCTCCAGCTACCACCTGACTTCTGCTGCTTTCTGCTGCTACAGCATTTACAAATCATACAAATTATACATGTATATTACATCTGAATTTTATTCTCAGTATTTCACAAACACACATACATTGAAACTATTAATTACATTCAACAGTGATATTTCCTTTTGGTCATTTAGCATTACGACATTGAGAGAGAGAGAGAGAGGGAGAGAGAGAGAGAGAGAGAGAGAGAGAGAGAGAGACGGAGGCCACTCCTATTGGCTGTTATACTTGTCATTCAAGTCTTTGTAATAAACACAGCAAAAAACACGTTCCAATATCAGTTGAGCGTTTCAAAGATTAGGGAAATCATCTCGAGGCCCCTGTGTCACATACTTGGCGTGTTTCCACCGGCTCGCCTCGCCTCAGCACGACACATTAACTTGCGTTTCCACCAGCATCGTACACGGTACCAGGTACTTTTTTTAGTACCGGCTCTGGCGAGGTTCCAAGCGATCTGAGGCTATACTATGCGTGAGGTCGCCAAGAGACGTCCGACACAAGAATCAAGCCACAAACAATGCCAAACTGTAGATCACTTAAAAAGACTTAATCCTAAAAACGTGGGTTAATCTCCAACAATTACCAAGGAAATGTCTAAAATCTCAATATTTAACAGAGGAGTCTGGTGTGTTTAGTGACAGCACTGCTGATCGCGAGCTGCATCACAAACCCTGCCGCTGTATTTCAGTCCAGTGACTGTGTCAGACCGAGTCCGTGCTCCAGTCATGGAGGAAGTACTGAACAAATATTTTTAATTAACTGATTCTGATGATTCAGTTAGACTGAAAACAACTGCTTTACAAGTCGTTAGTATGTGTGTGTCGTGTGTAAAACAAAGTCACCGCAGTTCCATGCAGCTGTGCAGTGATGATCCGCTCACGTTGAGTAGGTACCATTCGAGTCGAGGTGGAAAAGGGCCAAAAGGCTTCTGCGGAGCAGGATGACAAGCTGACCATTTGAATCAGGTGTGTTGAAGCAGGGCAACGCTGTGGGTCCCAGGACCAGGGTTGAGAAACTAGCTCATCTGGTGGGTGGAACTCAACAAACAACTGCTTGCTATAGATTTGAACTCCAGGCTGAGCAAACACAAGTCCCGACTACTGTTTAACAGAATCGTCTCAGGCAATTAAAACATTTTGACTAGGTGAATTGAACTTGCAAATCAGGTAGATCAAGTGCGTCTTCAAAATGGGTGAGTCTGGTCCAGACCTAAGGAACGTGGCACACACACACCCATAACTGTTAAATATCACGCAGTCTGTGATGCAGCCTTCTGTCTTTCTGTTGTAGCACAACAACATTCCTGTCAGGATACAGATACCACAGGCTGTTCCTCTTAATTTTATGCTGAAACTAAACTTGTCTCTTATTGCATAATCAGCTCATATCACTGGCCCCTAACTATATTTTGAATACTACACTACATATTCCAAATAGGAAACTTTTTTTTGTCATAAGCAGAAATGCATGCAGAATGATACAATAAACCCCCCCCCAAAACATTTGTATATGTAGATAGATATAACTATGTGGGTTACCAGTGAGATAGCTACTCTAAAACATTTTGATTTAACAGTTTATGATGTCATGATGTCACTCGAGGAAATAAGAATTGTCTGACTTTAGGAAGGTTTTACAAAAATGAAACTATATATCTATAAATGCCTATGTCCCTGTCTGGAGGTGGGGGTGGGTGGGTTACTGTATCCAGTTCTTGTAATACATCCATGTCATGTGATGGAGGGATGTACAGTGCATGTGGGATCAATAGGCCTGCAGAAAGTACAAGCTATGTGCCTGTGAGTGAGGAATAGCATTGACATCCAACTGTTCTTGCATCGACTCGGACAAATGATTATGCTACATTATATTATTTACCAACTATATTTAAGTTCCCAACCTTCAACTTTGAAGATTTCCCCTTGATTCCCAGAATTTTGCAACCCTAAACCTGACATAATAGACCTTTTTCACAGCAAATAATATTTACTGACAAATATTATTTGTCAACATTAATAGTAGGACAAACTAAGGACAGGTCACACTTGGCTCTTAAACCTGTGAAATAATTTTAAACCTGGTATGCATGCTTATCTGTTTTTTTCACTTCTATGTGAAAGTGAAAAATGACAGTGTCATTATGGCATTGCTAAAATAATTAGTAATTAGTAATGTTAATTGATGTATTTATACTAACGCTGCAACATCTAACCACTTAAACTATTACTGATCGATTAGTAAATGAATCATCAAGTTATAAATCTACTGCAATCTCAATCCATTGAGAAAATAATTGATTATTCTTTTATGAAAATATTCATCAGTTGCAGCCCTAATTTATACTACATAGTACTATAGTACCTCCTCAGCGTGGGCGAAGTCATCATAACACGGCTGCATGAAACTGCCGTAAAGTTGACACACACAATAGTGACTAGTGACTTGTCAAGCAGTAACTGAATCATTACAATCAGTTAATTAAAAAGATTTGTCCACAGAGTTGTTCAGTACGTCCTCCATGACCGGAGCACAGTCACTGAACTGAAATAGGGCGAAAGGGGTTGTGATGCGGCTCATAGACATTTTCTTGCTAAATGTTGGAGATTAACCCACGTTTTCGGCAGTTTTATGTCTTTTTAATTGATCTACAGTTCGGTTTGATTCCTGTGTCATGACTCTTCCAGTGCCGACACTCAGTGGCTGGCAGTCACATTTAGTATCCACTCAGCTTGCCTGGAACCTCGCAAGAGCAGGTACTAAAAAAGGGATAGTCCCAGCTACTATCACTAATGGAAAAGCACAAAAAGCCGAGCCCAGTCGTGCTGGAACTGTGTAGTGGAAAAGTGCCATTACTTTGTCTCTATAACGCTAACTGTGCCTGGTCCCTGGATTCTCATGTTTCACACACATTCACCTGCACCGCTCTCTCTCTCTCGCTCAGTGCTGGGTGGTGTGACCAATAATAAATGGTTTTGCGGTATACAACGGTATATTTTTAACACGAGCCATAAAGGAGCTGCAGCACCCTTACAACACAGCCGTTGCAATAGCAGACGGTGTCTCTCAGCACACCCTAAAGACCCTCATTCACACCTTGACTCGGTTGAAAGGTGAAACAAACAACCTGGAACTGGGTCAGGGAGTGAGTGACCTGTATGACCTTAGCCTACAGAGATTAAATACCTGGAGTATGTATCCACCAGTCAGTCAGAACTGAAGAAACTAAAGCATGTGCAGCTGCCTACGGATCAGACCTGGATGACTATAGGTAGCTCTGAAATCACTCTCTTCCTTCCTTTCATGTGTCATTACATTGAAAAACTAGATTGTGGTATTTTATGTAATATCTATTCAAGGTGAGCAGTGATACTTTATAGATTTGGCCCATGTTTAATTGCTACATAAAACAAAGTGTTGTACTGAGATACGTGTTGAATATCTGACAAACCATGGCTTCAATGTATCTGACATTCATTCACATTCTGCACAACAGCTCTGGAGATAAATAATTCTTCTTTTAAGTAATCGTTTTTTTCATATCTTAAAAATAGAAGAAGTATAAAAACCGCCATATACTGCTGTACACATAAGGCACATGGTGGGCAAACTGTGTCAAAATGACCTTATAATTCCTGTGGTTGCTAAAAATGTTGAACTCATGTTCTAACGTCTCCTTCACAGCTTAGACAATAATATGTCAAAATGATGCATCTCACCATATCAATGTGTGCAACTCTGATCTCTCTCTACATGATTTAAATGCTCTCTTTCACTCTATTCAGCTTAGGCGAAGCAGCTAAATGAGAAGCTGGATGGAATTCCTCTCCACTCACCACAGACTGAGGAGAGAAGGACTGTGTGTGTATGTTTGTGTATGTGGTTAAATTCGAGTGCCAGCGCGAGCAACTGAGGAAGTCCTGTTAATGTTCAGTGAGACAGGAAAAAAAAATACATGCCCAACTATTTCACAGGAGCTGAGCTTGCATTTACAGGAATGAGGCTCTCCGATTTGAAAGACAAAGAGTTGTGATCGTGGACGCTCAGAGATCACTGGGTTTCTTCTGTGAGATCAATAAAAAAAGTTATAACCAGCTACTAAAACTCTGTAATAATTCTGAAGGACCTCATTGTTAAGATATTGCTTTGATTGAGATATTTAGGATTTAAGTAGATCTTTTTTCAGATTTTTGATTATCAGTATTTTGTAGTACTTTCTTTAGTTATATTTTGTTAATGAAATTGCTAGTTTTGTTTAGCATATTTGTAGGTTTTGGGCATCACAACTTAATGATGTCAGATGACTTGGCCAGAATGTAGAATGAGGCAGATAGGAATCCTTTGTTCTTTTTGTTTGTTGGCTTGCTTTTGTTTCCTTCTCCTGCAAACAAATCACACCCATGCGGTCTGATGACTATGTTTAGTTTCAGTTTTTTTTTGCAACAAATGGCTACTACAATAATAATGTTTTAATATTTTTTTTTGTATCGATTGACAATGCAACTTAGCCTTAAGTAAACAACTTAATTCATAAGTGCAGGCACTCCTTCTTCCTCCTCTTCCTCACACATGCATCAGACATTGATCGGAGCAACACTGGAGCCATCCGGAGCAACATACAGTATACATTATTTTTCCATGCTCTGATCTGACCTTCCTCCCATATTTTAAATACAAACTAATCTGCTCAGAACGGCACACTCCCAATGACCACACAGGTCCAATTGTATTGCCTTTTATTATATTTTTTAACTATAATGTGTTTACATTGTATGTAAGGTGACCAACAAATAAATGTATTATTATTATTATTATTATTATCATTATTATTAGTTTTGTTCTTCTTATTATTTTTTATTATTATTATTATTAATAATAATAATAATAATAATAATAATAATAATAATAGTAATAATTAATTATTACTGAAAACATATCAGTAATAATTCAGAAACTGTATACCACCCAGCTCTTCCCAGCTGCAATGAATTTATGTTTTGAAGCACAACCCCCCCACACACACAATGCTACATAAACCAACCCGAGAAGGATGAAACAGCAAAGACAGTGGAAGAGTGGAGAGAGCTATAAGAGAGTCTCTTAATCCTTTATCATATCTGAAGGCCACTGTGGTTCCCTGATGTGCTGCAGAGGAATCGTCCGACTGTTGCTCACTGTAATCTGTATATAAGTACAGTTTGGAGGTCCTTGTTCTTCACTTGAGTCCTTTCAATTTATTCTACTCTACACTTCTATTATAGTATACAGCTGAGGATGAAATTATTACCCCCCCCCAAAGAAAATAATTAAAAACAATAATAATACTGCAATAATAATGAGCTTTGGCTCAGACTGCAATGGTCAAAGGTAGAAGATATGAATCCTACAACAACACTAATCTTATCAGTTGAGGCTGGTTTAGGCCAGAAGAATGAATTTGTACAGTAAGTCATAAAGGCAGCAGCATTTTTTTCACACACGCATATACTGCACACACACTTCCTTCTTGTCCTCTTCCAAGTTGCATTTCCAGTTTAGAATCAGTTTTTAGAATCCTGTCAGGCCAGTAACCACTGGTCCCTTGGGATGTTTTGTGACGCATCTATTGTCGTGTGAGCAAACTGATGACTCGTACTTTCCGTGAAAAGAAAGGAAACTAAAACCAGCGACATAAAATGTGGCAGAAAACAAACAAGAAATGATGTAAGACCATGATTATTCTTTTAAATGTGCACATTTGTCTTGATGCCTCAGCTTCACACCTCACATGTGGTGATGTTTTACAGAAAGCTCATTACAATGAGTTACAGATGCAGAGAAGGGAAGTTAGATCATCTGACTCAGAGACAACAAAACATTCTGAGTCATGGTGAAAAACTGCATGTCGTTACATTCATCCCAAAATCTAAGCTTCATTGATGTACCACAAATGTAGCCACCTAAGAAATGGCAACATGTAAACATGCACATGTAACAGAAATAGTCCTTGTTTGTATCAACTAACTGTTCAGAAATGATCATTCCCATATTAGTGTAGCTGGAATCCAGATTTCGGTTGGTTTGGGGAGGTGTGAGGTGTGAATGTGCAACCGAACTCTGATCTGCACCAAAGAAGTGAACTCTGGTCCGCCTAAAAAACGTAGGTCTTGATTCGCTTCAAGTGAACCAAATGCAGGAAGCGGACTACAACGCAGGTCATTGTGGGTAAACACAACGAAGCATGATAGTCGGGAGAAATGTCTGAGGACCATTGTTGCAGCGCTTATGTGTCGTATGTTCACGTAAAACCATAGGATTTGATGCAGCTCCATGTTTTCCTTTCATGTTGAGGAAACAGAAGTTGTCCTGCATTGTTTGTCTCGTCTTCTCCTTCAGTAATTCTTGATGCAGCGCCACCTCAGACGAGGAGGGGAATACGTTATTCAAAAGGTTTGGTTTGTTTCACTAAAGTACGATCCCCAATCGTACCAAGTCTAGCGGACTATTATGTGTAAAAACGACCTTTCGCTTTGCTTAAAAATGCTGCTACCAATATCCTCTTTTGGCTAAATTTCTCTCTGTTGCTGTGTTAGCATTCCTTTCCTTCCTCTTACTGTGTTCTGTTCTGGCTTTGGCTACGATTAGCATTAGTGAGAACTTTTTCATGTACACTTTTTTGGGATGTAAATAGCCACAGCCATTCACATAATCTATTTAATTAAATTTTTATTAGCTCCTTAAAATGTTCACTCAGTGAGTGAAACGGACCGAAGAATATGATCCAAAATAAGCGCTGTAACACTCACATTTTCCACTACAGCATTTCACCGACACCAGCTTTAAATATGGACTGATGAGCTGAGTTTGTATACACCGTAATAATAATAATAATAATGATAATAATAATAATAATAATGATACACACACCTGTCAGAATACTCTTTTTGAATTTTTGTTACAATATAAAATAAGTGCACTTTAGGGGGAAGATGCCTCACTCTGTTGGACTTGTTGGAATTCAGAAACAGTGGTGTGACATTAAAATGATGGTGTATTTCCTCATGAAATGCTGACAGTGGCATTTATAGAGCTCACAAACAGCCAAGGTTAATGTCTGACATACACCTGATATGATTCATCGCTGGAAAATGTTTGACATGTAAAAAAAAGAAAAGTGTTTTTTGAGCACTGAATAAGTCATTGCTGCACCAATTACTATTTTCACAGCTACACATGCTGAATCTCACTGAGACCCATTTCCTATTCATCTATTCTCCAGGTTTATTTAAGGACGTGTATTGGGGGCTCTATTTAAGAAGAGGAGAAGCAAAATCGGAGGAAGTAGGCAAAAGCAGCAGGACTCAGTCCAAACTGGGCAGCGCTTTGCTCCTTGTTTTTATTTCGCAATCGTTATGCTCAATGTTGACATCACAACTTGTGGTTGAATGCATCTCCGTGTCAGCTGACTGATTTGGCATCTGATAAAACCCTAATAAATTCGGTAGTAACGCTGTTAAGTTGTCACCTTGACAATTCATCATCTCCTATTCCTGTAACAACACTTTGATGGAGGTCATCAGGGTTTCTCGGTTGGATTTTAATATCTTCCTGGTTTTGTTTTATTGCGACAGGCTAATCACAAGCTGTGTATGTTTAACACCCACACACAACACACAGGGAATATTTGGAAACAAAGTTACCAGTGACATAAAGTACTATGAGGAGCTACATTCAAACAAAGACAAGTTCTTACTGAGTCTTCTGGAGGTCTTTGTATCTTAATCCACTCCACTGAAGGCCCCTTCACCTGCAGGAATCTGTGGAAAAGATTTGTGAAGCCCTCAGAGTCTTTCTTGAACACCTGAAAAAAACAAAAAGAAATAATCAAACCTTCATTCGTGACAACGAGGCCGAGTGAGGTTTGCAAAGTCAATAACAGTTAAATTCTGTTACCCAGAAAATGTCTTTAAAAACCACATAATGTTCATTTCCTCCTCCCCCGTGCTTACAAATATGTGTGTGGATTTGATTGTTTAGAATTAAACAGGGAGATGTGAGGTTTAAACTCCAACCACTGATGCAGCCACTTCAGCAATTTCAAGTATGATAATAACTGAGAGAAATCCCACAGCAAAATGGTTTTACGGTAATGACTGATGATTAACCTCAACCATGCATAGGCTGACATATTTGATTAAAAGGATTCGGTAATTAGAGAACATAATGATATATCAGTATTTCTTCTGGAACTATATTTTTTTTATGTAATTCAGATTTATTTTTATCGCCTACTTTATTTGTACCATCATTTTAAATCCATCTTACTATTCTCTGTAAAATAGCACCACAATGGACCTTTTTTCTTCAATTTGGATTTTGAGATTTAAAAAACCGACATGGTTTATTTTGCAACTATTCTTTGTGTTGTGTTTTTAATACGAGTTTAATAAGTTTATTTCTGAAGAAAAACTTTACTGTTGCAATAAATGATTGCAATAAATACAATAACATGCATTAAATGTATTGAAAATTCTAGATATACTAGAAAATACTAGATCTCAAATGTGCATTCGCCTCAACTGTTCTTGTAGAGAAAGTCTAATAATTAACCATGTAAGTGGGTTGTGACTTGTGTGTTCTGTACCCATAGTTCCAACAGTGTATACATTTATGTACCTGTCTACACACCTATTACTGCTGAGGGCAAATACAACACATTTGGGTAGTACCGGGCACGCCCACATTGTCCCTTCTGATCATATCTCTGTGTTTCAGTCAATGTTTAGACATCGTTGGCAGCTTGAGTGTGGTGATCAATGTCTGATTGAGGCGACTGCCAAAAGCTTGTGTGAGTGCATGTGTGTGTGTGTGTTATTGATAGCTTCATCTAAAGGCATATAGTTGGGAGTAGAACAAAGGAAAGTTAAAGGATCTAATGTCAGTCCAGCTTTAGTAGACTTTGACCACGCAGGTCACATTTACACCAACTGTGTATGCAGATAGATACACCTGCAATAAGAGTTTGTAAAATTTAGGATGGTTTATTGGCAGAAATTGAATATAATACCGACATGTAGGTTAGTACTAGTGTATAATTGCTTTCAATTAAAAAATGCTTGGTTTTACAGTAAGTCTTTTCCATGTTCTTTGGGCCGGGGCATTGCCTAACAGAGGACAGCATCTTGAGTTTCCTACAGCAGCATGATTGGACAAACCAGCCAGAGTGTGCTTTGCATTTTAAAGCAGAAGCTTACAATGCAAAGGAAGATGACTGACATGCTTTCTGGAATGCAAAGCCCTAACCAACTTAGGTAAAGGAGTCTCACTATTAGATGTCAATCATTTTTAAGACAAAGGAAGTGGAAAGTGGCCATGACATGGACGTCAGTGTGTGAGTAGCAGCTACATGTTAACGCATTATGACGATGATGCTGATATCTCATATTCTAGGGCAGGGGTGTCAAACTCAAAAACTCAAATGACCAATAATGTCTAGACTGGTCAAGAGGGGGCCCATCTGAGAAAAATGGATATGATGATATGGAATGATGGGTACTATGATGCAAAATAAATCTATAAACATACATTTATATATATTACATTACATTACATGTCATTTAGCAGACGCTTTTATCCAAAGCGACTTACAATAAGTGCATTTAAACATTTGGGTACAAATAAGATCTAGAAGTAAGTAAGAGCTTCAAGTAAGCCAAACTATGAAGTGCTAGTCATAAGTGCGATGTATAAGTTGTTTTTTTTTGTCGTCGTCTTAGTCAAGGTAGAGTCGGAAGAAATGTGTTTTCTTTCTATATATCTGTTTATATATATATATATATATATCTGTATATATATATATATATATATATATATATATTCATGTATATATATATACACAGATATATATAAATGTATGTTTATAGATTTATATACACATACATATATGTAATTTCATGTTACATGTAATACATGTTGAATATCTTATTATTACAATTATAAAATATTGCTGGCAAACATCTTTAGCATTATATTCTGTCTATATTCTATGACCTTGCTGACAGCTGTGCCTCGGCCACATGTGCTGTGTAAAGGAAGAGGAGGTCGCGGGCCATGTTTTCATTATAACATGATATTTATTGGTGGGCCGCATGCACTCGATTGGGAGGCTGCATGGGAGGCACCTCTGCTTTAGGGAGTTCACGGCACAACCCCATTTACCATTTAGATGCATAAACTCATCCTCTATACTTTAGAATCATCACTGTCAGCCTCCTCCTCAGTTAAGACTGCAGATCCTCAACCACAGCAGGGCAGGCTGTCCTCCTTGTTTACATATGACGTCATGCTACGTCGTCGCTGCAGTGGCTACAGTCAATGTCATTCCATGTGACAAAGACAAAGAGACACTTCTCCCCTCTCGCAGCTTGTTTTACTCGAAATATGTATATCTGTAGAAACCTGAGAGCCACGTCATGCCAATTTTAAGGAACCTTCCGAATAGTGGACGACCTACTTATCCTTCAGATGTCCTCTCTGTCAAATGCTTTCGTTCAGCAGCTTATGAGGCTGTTTCATTCTTGGGGTTTGATTAAACAGATGGGGTTTTTTTTCTCGGAAATGGCCACGCCCACAACCAGAATTTCTTCTGTGCAAACATGACATAATGTGCAGGGTCTCAGCTGGGTTGGGTCTCTTGAATGATGAAACATATAAGGGTTTAGGCTGAAAAGAAATTGGGTGAATGTTTGCTTAAATACCTCCTGCAGTCAGTTTGTGTAATGTGTGTATGTGTATGTGTATGTGTATGTGTATGTGCGTGCGTGTGTGTGCGTGTGGGGGGGGAGGACCTTCATTGGTATTGCGTTGTAGTATGTGTCACATTTGTGTTTTCCCAGTGTTTGTGTATGACACCACCACCCTCTAAATCACAACCAGATGGTTGCAGAGACAGAAAGAGTGAGTCAGTGTGAGCGTACCTCTCTCTCGGCCTCTGTGGTGGTGTCCAGCAGCTTCTCCAGCTCGGTGTGCATGGAGGTCTCCAGCTGCTGCCGCATCATTTGCTGGAACTGAGCCATCCCTGTGTTGGCCACTCCAACGTTACTCAGACCTGGAAAGGAGAGATGAAGGCAGAGGGTTTCACACAGCTGCAACATATTGGAATACTAACTTAGAACATATTCCGGACCCTAAGAATGCGTCTTGCCCCCACTTTTGCTCAGTTCATCAACTCAAAACATGTGTTGTCTGTCACTGCCTCTGGTGCAGTTTGTCCACAAGTCAATTTTCCTTTGAAACAGTCTTACCTCTGAAATGATTCATTTATGTTGTTGTCATTGTGTTTTTTCCTCAAGGACTGATGTCAACTTTGTCCTAAAAAAAAGTTACAGCTAGCAGTAAACTTGTAACTAACTAAATATCCATCGCCCCCCTCTCTCTCTCTCTCTCTCTCTCTCTCTCTCTCTCTCTCTCTCCCCCATTCCTAAGCCTGGAGGTAAAGCCTTCATTTTGATAACAAATACAATGAATTTTCTTTCATGCCATTGGAATTTTGTACACATGCACAAACCAACAGGACACACCAGAGCTCAGATAAAAAACATACTTTCAAACCTCCCCAGCTCCCAAATTGAAACAAACCACTAATTCACTGCATTAGACTTTGAATGAAAAAAATGAAAAATGAAGTCGATTTGGTGGGTGCTCTTTCTTACCTACAGAAGAAGTAATTGTTTTTAATGTCAAATAACTAGCAGTTTAATGACATTAGATGGCAAAGTCACATAAAACTAGTGTTATGCCGTGTTCACGCTGGACGTGATATTCATGCAATAGCACGCCACTCAGGCAAGCTGATGCGAAAATCGTTGCTACTGTGAAGAAAAAACTAATTGTGTACATGTGCGTGCAACTCTATATACTGCCACAGACTTAATCATTTATGTGAGAAACACTTGAAACTGAAATAAATACATCTAGTTATAGAGTATAGAGTATTTATTTAATTACAGATAATTACATTTGTTGAAGAAAAATTACGATGCATCAATAATCATTGCATCATCGAATCATAGCCCTCTGAATTAGGGGGCCACAGTAGCTCAGTGGTAGAGAGAGTCGTCTCTCAACTTAATTAAGTACACTTAATTCCAAAGCCACTGAATAGTCATTAGCAGGTTTTCAGTTGGCTTGACTCGTAGGTACTGTTTTAATTCATCAATCATGAAGGTGAGAGAGAGTTGTGTGAAGGGTTTGCACATTTATTTCCACTTGCCATACATCCTATTTCATCCATTTCTATCAACATGTATCCAAGCTTCTCGAGGATCAACAACACATAGAAATATTCCCTTGATGTTCAGTTTGTGAATGACAACCTAAAGATTCCAACAGTAAGACAACGCAACCTAATGTCACATAGTGACCTGACAGTCAAAAAACCACCGAAACGTAGTACAGCTTCTAAAATGGACACATCCATCGAACTGCTAGATATATTTCAGTACATATCTTCCAATCCCTTTATCTAACATAGCCGTCAAAGATATCAAAGTGTCTATGGTAGCCTTTATCTAAAAAACTAAAAAACATCAGAAGGGCCACAAAGCCATGTTCCTTTCCTTGCAAGAATGTTTAATTTAATCAAAAGCTTAAGGCCAACAGTTAACTGTTCATAAATGACATTGTAACAAGTGTCAAATCTTGCATCAACCCCCCAACCTAACCCTGAACTGATTTGTTTCCTGTAGAGAAAGACGGAGACAACGGCAACTATGCGAGACAGCTGCAAACAAACTAAGAGTATGACACAAAAGAAGTTTCAGAAATGAATTATACCACTCAAATACCACTTGTCGTTGAGCAGTTTGATGGGATAAACGCTTCTTCCACCCATACCTGAGCTGCTGCTGTATACGCACATACACACCCCCTTTTTTAGCTGAAGGATGCAAATAATGTTACATCCTTTCTGTTTCTGAAGACCAAAAAGAGCCAGAATAGTAACAGTAACAACACAAGATGACAATGTTGTTTTCTGCAACGTTGTGCAGATCTGAAGAGCAGTGGAGGAGGAGGTGTGTCAAGGTGACTGAGTGGTATTTACGACGGTGCAATTACACTCTGCAACTGTGAGTCGAAAATCTAAAATGATGCCACTGTGCATAAGATGTACCAGCAGTAGTAAAAAGGTTTGTGAGTGGCTCCCCTGTGATGGGTCAATGAAAATAGATTATATTACCAGAAGAGGAAGGAAATGTTGAAGTATTGGCAGTATGTCAGCGTGTCCCTGCATTCCACGGGCTTCTGGTTCAAGAATATGTGGGCAGTGATACTTTACTTTCACTTTTTTCCATCAAGATTAAATTAAACTATGTACTTGGTGATTTTCATGAGAAAACATGACATCTTTACAGTTGGCCATGTCGACAATGTCTGCGATGGTGACTGTAACGTAACACTTATTCTGGCATTCTATTTGACAGCACTGAACAGGGTGGATGTGTCACATGGAAATAATCAAACACAGGATTACAAAGACTGAATGTTTAACCTCTGGTCTGTATTAAGAAACAGTTTAATACCACAATGAACCAGTTTCTTTCACTCTGAGTCATTGATGAGCTGCCAGAATCTCTACAAACTGATTTTAATAGGTTTTGTCTGTGTTGTAAGAACTGAGTCCAGGAATCAACTATAACTCAAATTTCCAGGACTCCTGACTACTTTTCAACTGATAAAGAGATATTATGAGACATATTTATATATATATATATATATATATATATATATATATTTATATATATACACACACAGTATATAACAAATATATTAAGCCATGACCCAAAGCCACAGCTGCCCTAAATTAACAGCATTGGTAATTATCAAAATCATTTCAAATGTTTCTGTAACAGTTAATACACCAGTATGTAGAAGCTCTTTAACTGAAATGACAATAATTATAGTTGTTTACTCGCATTCCTAATCAGAACAATGTGTTTTAGTGGCTTGATTAATGCCTGACTTCTCAGAGAAGCCCAGTGAGCTGGCTCAAGTTTGGGTATAAAAAGGTGACTCAATGTGAATCGATGACTAAATTAATCGTCAACTATTTTGATAAACCATTAATCGGTTTTATTTAACAATTAATACAAGCTTTCTGATTTTTCAGTTCCTTAAATATGAATATTTTCTGGTTTCTTTGCTCCATTTGATAAAAAAACAACAAACATTAAAACTGAAAAGATATTTGAGAACATCATGATTTCCAGGTTTGGTAAACACTGATAGGCATTTTTCAACATTTTTCTTTATTTTATGGACAAAAGAATATGCGATTAATCGAGAAAATAATTGGCAGATTACTCGATTCCGAAAATAATCATTAGTAGCAGACCTAATGCTTATGTTAACAGTGTGCGGGTATGTATAATGTATAAGTACATGTGTATATACAGGATATGTGTGTGTGTGTGAAGTTGATGATTTTTGTAAAAATCTGAAAATGTTTACTTGCTGCAATATGTACAAATACTGTGTTTGCCTTCAAACTGCACCATCTGGATACAAATAAAGTTCTTTGAATTGAATTAAAAGTACATTTTAGAAACATCTGAGAAGACTATTGAAAGTCATGGCATGTAAAAGCATAGGAAATAAGCGGTTATTATATATAGAATCCATATCTACAGTCACACACTTACCCTGTACGTAAATTGCCATGTTTTCTCTGCCAATTAGCGAACAATTCAGGAACGCGTGCAGTAAAATAAGAAGTTAAGTTAAATCCAACACCGACGCAAACAGACCGTGTCTGACAGGTCCAGTTAAGTTTCATAAAATGCCACAAAAAGACATCCCATCTACCTTCTCCCCCAGCCAAAAAAGAATGAATAAAAAATGAAATGAAACAAAACTAAAGATACATCCATCCAGTCACAAACAGTGTCTCAATGTGAAAACATGCTAGAGTAATTCCTTGGAAGTTGAACTAGGAGGCTCTTATATTTCTTTTTTTGCTTATTGTGACCGCCTCTCATTTATCCAGCCCTCAGCAGACACACACGTCACAGATCCTGCTTGTGACACACACACACACATACCCTCAGTCCATGTTTTTCTTCGTTCTCGCCCCCAGCTTACATTTTATTACATTACATTTACACACAACGAACACACATAGTCAAATATTGACAGTGGTAAACTGCACACTAACCCCGAAGGTGCAAC
This sequence comes from Solea solea, assembly GCF_958295425.1. Lineage (NCBI taxonomy): Eukaryota > Metazoa > Chordata > Actinopteri > Pleuronectiformes > Soleidae > Solea > Solea solea. Next base: position 7,162,627 of record NC_081148.1, on the reverse strand, counting down.
TTCACGCACTGCGGAAATGAAAGAAAGGTGGGTGGATGAAAAGAGGTCAGTTGCGACGGGTTTTGCACAAGAAACAGTGAATATCAACGCTGTGTGTAACCTTCGTAAACCGTGTCACTGAACGCGTCATGACACATACAACCCTCATATGACGACGGATGCTTAACAAGGGGAACCTTTAGCTGCAAAAGCTAACCGGAAGATACTCAATTCAAATGTTATACGTGGTCTAGTCTGAGCAGATATAACGGCATTTCCTTACTGCTTGGCGGTGGAATGTTGGCAGAGGTCGGCCTGGTCCCAATCCTGGTCCCAATCCTGGTCCTGGTCCTGCTGCAGGTCTGAGGAACAGCGGCAATCCCGCAGAAAAGGAAAGAAGCAGCGCGGTGCTCCTTTTGCCCACCCCCCCACACCCAAAACAGCTTTAAACCTTTAAACGGTTCTGTGTGCCTTGTGTATCGCTGGATAAAGCACAAAACCCCCAACAAAAACGTTTTTTTTCAGCCAAAGAAGTTAAAATATGTCATTAGTTTCACGTCTCTGAGCAGTGTTGACGTGGGACGTCACGGAAGGATGTCAGCCAATGAAAAGCAGGGATCGTCCGTCACGTATTTGTGTTATCCAATTATTTTCTGCCACGTGCAATACGTGTCCTGACATTTTCGGATGAAACTATAAGAGAAATGTGTTTGAAAACGTTTCAGAACAAATATCTGTTTGATAAAATAATTTATGAGTGAATGTAAAACTAATCCGCTTTAATCTGACACCGCCCCTTTGATTTAGAACGGTGGTTGGATAACGACTATACATTTCTTCTAAAATCACATTCATAAATGTAAATGGTCTGAAAGAAATTTCCATTACAGCTTTATTTAAGAGAAATAATGTATTTTTAAAAAAAATCCAGTTTAAATGATCTAAGTATCCAATAATTAATATCATAAAACAGCTCACTACTGTAGTAGCTCACCTCTAGTTTATCAGTAATGTTGCTTAACGTCCACTAGATATCAAATATCCTTACATAATTAAATAAATCATTTGAATAAATATGTAATTCCTTACAAATGTAACGTATACTGATTAGTAAAACTGTTGGCAAAGGCTGCCCCCACCTGGTAAAATTGTTACATTGCACCCAAGGCTGATGTAGTTTCAGGATGCAGCAAGTTTGCCTTTTTTTTATTTTTACATTTTTGATAATTTAAATGAACCCCATTTTGAATATTTTAAACATGAGGTGGAAGCAAATGTCAAGAAACTTTGACCTTGTGTACAAACACAAATCGTTGATACAATCAATAGTTATAAATTAAAAGAGAATTATTTCTCTTTTTACAGCAGCCTAATCTGACAAGCTAGACTGCACATTTCACACTTTTACGGGGAGCCTAAATATGCAAACAAAGAAAAACAACATCCCTCCCTGTATGTAGTGGCCACCGTAGAGTGGAGAAGATCTTCCTGTTTGTTTCAAACCGCAGTCTCACCATTCAGATCGTCATTTGTTCACACGTGAGATGAAAAACACAATATTAATAAAACATTTCTTTTCTTTTATTATTATTATAATAGTTATTATTATTATTTTTATTTTTTATAATAATAATATTATATTTATTTTTTCTCCTTTAAATGATAAATTCCAGTGTTTCACGACTTAATGCATCACCGAATATATATGTAACAACCATCCACTCACTTACTTACCCCCACAGAAAAATATTTGGAAAAAAAATGGTCACCAATTCAGTATATGCTGTATATTGTATGCGAGGTGGAGATATACTTGTGCATTATGATGTACAACATCCAGGCCAAAGGTGTTTCTGGTGTCTACTGAAAAGGAGGCCTATGCCATGTCATGACAGGATACGTCTGAGGGACGTACGTCTATGAAGGACAAAGACTACCAAGCTAACTCAATATTGTCCAGTTATATCTGCTGTACATCTTTTGGAAAATGCCACTGTAACACAAGTTTTTACTGTATAGCCTTTCAACACACAAGTATAAATCACATCAAATCAAAACATTACACCGACTCACTCTTTCCCATAGGGCGCACACACACACAGATGTAGACACTAGTGCAGGGGATGTTGGGAGTGCTTTATCACAGACGTGCATCTGGAGTCTTGGAGCATGGTGGCCCAGCAGGGTCTAGTCATGTTCCCACAAGACCCAGAGCTGTGTCTCTCTCCTCCACCAGCTCTGCTGCTGTGGCATCCATCCTGGATTGGGAGAAATCACTGACGGCCAGGCCATCCACAATCTTCCAGGACTTGTCCTGAAGAAAAGAGCAAACCTTGTGATTGTTGAATAAAAATTATTTTCTCTTTTTTCCCCAGTCTATCCACAGAGAGGAAAATAATTTAATGCCCTTGACAATCCTGTTTTGGCTAGTATTTCAATATCACTCAGTGGAATTTATTTGCTAAAATTAAGGCTGTGAAAACATGTGATTAATGTGCAAATAAAAGACACCAACGGCATTCACATACTCTTTATTTAAAATTGGTGAAACATTCACAATAATAATACAAAACAAATTAAGTGAGCAAATGTGTAACCATGTACTCAAAACACAACATTAGATTATTCTCACCTTGATCTGGACAGGGAATGAGTAGATGAGGTCATCTGGGACTTTATATGAATTAGCAGAAGAGTAAACTCCCATGGAGATGAACTCACCCTGAAAAAAAACAGATCAACTAGTTACAATGTGAGAAAAGTTCAAGTGTATGAGCCAAACCACTGCTGGAATGACAAAAAGAGAGGCCCAATATCCACTTGGGTAGATATTTTTGCCATTTTATCAAGCATTACCATACATTTTATAATTTGACAATCATGTTTTCCATTTCTAGGTGTGTTTATTGTGAATAGAAACACAAGCACACAGTGGAACTGCTTAACAACCTGCATATTTAAGGTAAAATAAATAAATAAAGAAAATAACACGTTTTTTTACCTCAGGGGTCCCAAACCAGATGTCTCTCATATGGTCACAGATGGCCTTGGCGGCAGACATGGCACTTGACAGCTTCCTAGCCTTGATGACTGCGGCGCCTCTCTGCTGCACCGTCTGCAACACCAAAAATGCAGTGACAGGAAAAGGTGCTTTATTAAGCTGCCGACAAGTGTGCCATATATGAAAACAAAATGTCTCTTATAGTCCAACAGATGATTAAAAAGTGATCATCAGCTCACAGTTATGAAATCTCCTTTGAGCCATGAATCATTCTTGACTGCATCGAAGCAGGGGAGGTCACTACCAGATACATTGACCAAGCAGTGGTGCACATCTGGGTACTGGGTCGACGAGTGGTTACCCCAGATGATCACATTCTTCACGTGGGTGGCAGGAACGCCACAGTGCATCGCTACCTAAAGGACACAAAGCAGCTTCAGATTTCACATTCAGAAATAAAGGAACAACAAACAGAAGGCTGCGAAAAGTCCAACTCCATGTCTTTTTAGCCCAATGTTCCATTTTTTATACATCTGACTATAAAGTAATGTGAATCCAAGAGCCAAGGAGAGGAGGCAGTTAACGTAGCTCACCTGAGAGCGAGCCCTGTTGTGGTCCAGACGGGTGAGGCAGGAGAAATTCTCTTTGGGAATGGAAGGAGCAAACTTGGCTGCAATCAGACAGTTGGTGTTTGCAGGGTTTCCTACAACCAGCACCTGAAAATATATAATAGCCTTAGTGTTAACAATGACAGACTAATAACAGCTCATAATCATCATATTATCTTCCTTTGGACAGATTTAGTATATTCACTGAAAAGCTATACATCCAATTTTAAAACAGACAGGTGCTGAAAAAAAACAAATGATTAACGTGGAAAGTAAACACATCCACATTCTGTGAAAATGTGCTTTTTAAAGCTCACATGGAGCAGAGTGGATACTTGTTTGTCATTACCTTGACAGTCTTTTTGGCATGCATATCCAGAGCAGCTCCCTGGCTCTTGAAGATTGTCACATTGGCTTGGAGCAGGTCTTTCCTCTCCATGCCCTCTCTCCGAGGCATGGAGCCCACCAAGATGGCTACATCCACGTCCTGGAAGGCCACGTCAAGCTTATCAGTCGCGATAATCTCTGTGAAAATTGAATTTTAATCAAATTACTTCTGTTGATTCAAAGGATTTACAAGTCATTTACAAGGCTGTAAGTTATTAATCTGACTACTTTCCACCAAACCAGTTTTGTTCTTTAGTGTGTTTAATTTTCAGAGGTCAGGTCCACTCTAATATAGAATTAATATTCTACAGTGAAAGTCCTAATAACCAGTATTATTGCATGGCTGGGCCCATCTCAGCATTGTCTTTGCCAATGTCAACACAGGGGCCTCTCACATCCCCCAACCAAACAAAGCAAAGGACACAGCTATTTGAAAAGAAACTTCCAACTCACAATGGAGATGAGGCACAATGGAAACGCACAATGACAGCAGAATAGTGATGGACACATATTCATCAAGTAATCCATGGAAGAAAATAAGTTCCAGCTTTTCTAAAGACCTAAAAATTCTTACCACGATGCAAACTTGGTCCATGGAGTGAATGGATTTGATCACATCGGAACTTCTAGAGCACCAGTTGTGATATTTAATGCAAGAGTGCCAATAAGTCCATAAAAAAAAACAGTACTGTGTTATCATTATGTCAGATATATAGCACCGCAGCGCTCTTGAAGACCTAGGAGGGAGAGTAGCTTCAGCATATTTACATATGATGAAGACTCCTACTAAGGGGAGTTTATCGATTCCCATCCAATCAAGTGCTGTGTTACCTGACTTACTTTGTCCCCTCCCCAGCAGCTCCTCTGCATCCCATATCGGATCTAACATATACAGCCTCACCCCAGAAATGTCCTCCTCATCATGCTCTTCCTACGAAACATCACTCTCAGCTTTATCGTTGGTTAACACCGCAGACGTGGGCGACGGTGGTGGTGAGAAATCGTCCACAGCAGAGAGTAGGCTGTCTTCCTTGTTAACGTATGTCATCGTGTCTACTCTGAGCAGCAATCAATATGGAGAAAAAGACTGTCCTGCCTCACAGCTTGTTTTAACTGGAAATATGGAAATATGCAGAAGGACTTTCAATGGTTACCTCTCAGAAGTGGGAGAGCACAGTCCTGAAGCTCCATGACAACGCCATTGAGGACAGTTAACATTGGTGTAATGTCCAAAAGGAGCAAGATGATTGGCTGGAATGGGGAGTAACAAGACAGTGGAATGAATAGTATGAAAAGAATGGACTTAATTCAAACCATAAGGCATATAACGGCATGTCAGAGGAGGACTTGTCTCTGGAACACAATGTAAAGAGCTGAGCCTTAAGCCTAAATAGCTTTAAAGTGGACCCACATCTTTCATTGACTTCAAGGACAAGGTTTTGTGACACTGCCTAATGAGAGGAGAGAACTGAGTGTCCCGTCTTTACCTGATCTTTGCCAAACACATCTCCTTTGGCAATGCTGAACAACAGGGAATAGGCAATGTTCCCGGCTGCACCGGTCACCACAACTCTAATCGGCTCAGACTGGAAACACAAGGCACATAACATTGTTGTTAGTGTGTATAACAGCATTGTCTTCAGTTGTACGGAACCAACAGGTATGAATGAAAGAGGACAGTTCAATTGTTCAACAGCAGAGGGCTGGGCGTGAATTCTCATCTACAGGTTTTAAAATAAGCACTGGGTTAGTTCAAATATAGACTCTCTGCCTTCCACGCAGCACTATTACATAACAAAACTAGGCTAAAAAAGTTAGCTATTTCATCCCCATCTTTTCAAATGATCTCACCATCGTTCATTAAATCTCCCAAACTGGCAAACTAACTAGCAAAGAGACAATTAAAAATGGCTTTACATGAGTAGGGAATGAGATACGATTTGTTGCGTCGTGTCGTGATTCAAATAACGATTATCGTTAACATAATTTGATAACTTCGACCAACTTTGTTTTACTTTATAACTTATTAAATCAAATCATGTTAGTGTTTGAATAAAACAATTATATGTGCCAACTCGACACTCACCATGTCAGGACGAGAAGTCGGACTGCTCTCTGCAAACACCCGCACACCTCAGCAGCGTGGAAGTATTATAGGAACTGGATTAGCACTGTCTCTTTAGCGTCGTTCATTCCTTTGAAGCTGCTCACACACGGACAGCATTCACAACACCTATTTAAAGCCTCTGTCAATTGCGACACTTGTGACTGTAACACGGCAGACTAGGGACCCAGGGAGTTGTAGTTTTTGATAGTTTGTGTTCTCCGTCAAGGAAAAAGACAACCTAGTCTCAACAAACCTGCTCACACGTAGGAAAATGAAACGTTTCCATCCGTGACAATACTAAGAGTTGACTGCAGGACATTGTTGTTTACTCAATAAGATGGGTGACAGTAACATTTATAGTTGAGCTAGTTAGCTAGTTAGCATAGCCTTCTAGGTACCGCTTGTGGTTGCTTAGCGACCTGGATAGCTACGTTAGCTTAGCCATTAGCTTAGCTAAAAGAAATTCATGTGATTGGACAGCAACTTACAACTCGGTTATTGATTTTGTGTATTGTTAATTACCTGGAGCAGACAGCGTCTGATGGAGCACAATATAGGGTCAAACTGACAGTTTACTTCAGTTTACAAGAGAAGCGTGTGTTTACTTGTGCACAGTTACAGTCAAGTTAACATATACTGAAGCAGAGCAGCAGCATGGGAGAGATCTGAAGCGGAGTTTTCCATCCTACGTCAAAGTGACATTAAAGGTAAGTTGTTATAATAACCGTCTCATCTCTTCCTTCATCTGTCGTGTGTGTGTGTGTGTGTGTGTGTGATGATGGGTAAAGTTCTGTACAGTCACGTGTGCGTTAACTCACAGAATGTGTCTCATGTTTGAGCTGCTTTATGTTTGACTATATATGATGAGTTAAAAAAGAAAGAAAAGAAAATGTGAATCAGAAATAGCTCAGAACATGATGTAAATCTGTAGTTTGCTTTAGTAGCTTTAGTAAATTAAAGACTTCTAATATTTAGGGATGAGCCAATATGATACTCACTATCAATCCGATATGCCTCAAAATCAGTGGATCAATCCAAAAATCCAATATCACATGCTTCAATATGCACAGACTATATAAGGGTAAATAAAGGGTAAATAAAAATTCTATCCGAGTCATGTTGTGGGTTTTTTCTTTCTTTCTTATGGGAGAAGAATATTTGATAAACAGTTGGTTAATTATGTCTTCAATACAGCTTGAAGTGGCATGAATTTTTTTAACAGCTTCATAGTTTAAAAGGTCTAAAATTACTGTATCGGACTGATATCGCTATTGGCAAGCACTTGGGTTTGTGAAATTGGTATTTGTATCGGACATGAAAAAGTGGTATCGTGCCATCCCTAATTTTGACATAAGAAAATGCTGTTTCAAAATCAAAGTAAAAAAATGTTTTATTCCAGGATCTCAGATGTGTCAATGTGCTGCTTTTCATGGTCTTAAATCAAACTAAATTATACTTTGTGTTTTTGTATGTTGGTCATTTTGGTAGAAAGATACCAATAGAATCAGTTGTTGCTATGTTTAGTGACTTTCATGGTACAGTTGGGGGAAAATAAAACAAACCAAGGACAGAACATAGTGGAGTTATTTTTTTATTAGGATAACAATGAGTTTAAATTAGTTGTAGTTCCATTAGCTCGACATTAATTGTTTCCCCGGACATATTAAATGTCCACTTTATTCATCACAAAAGGTGCAAAAGGTAGAGATGTTCATGTGTTGTCTTATAACTAGTCCCCTCATCTTTGGTTCTTCAGTTAGAGAGTTGTAAAGTTGATTTTAGCTGTGAGGACCCCATAGAGGGTCTGGTGTTTGGTGAGTGTGGCCATTAATGTTTGATGGCCTCATTACAGGCTCATTACATGAGGAGAGCGCAGATGTTGTTAACCTGACTGACTGTGGCTGTGCTGTCACTGTAGCGGACAGCACAGTTTCCATATTTTTCATACGCTTGCCTAGAAAAGCATTCTGGCAAACACCTGTTTGTATCCATCCATCTTCTTTATCCTCCACATGAGGGTCGAGGGGGTTGCTGTGGGACTTTTATAGCATTTCTAGTATTACTGATGAAAAAAAGAGTTACAGATTCAATAATTTATTAATAATTATTAGATATCTACAACCATGTTATGACTATACTTTTTCACATAGGTGATATGGCCAAAAACATGATCACAAATAAGAGGTTTACAATGAGATAATTGTTGCGATAAATTGTCTTACAGTTAAAGATTGAATTTCGCTCAAGAGAGACCAGTTTATCGTGTTTTTCAACTTCAAAAGACACAGAAACCACAGTGTTTTGTCTTAAAGTGTGTTTGCACGGTGCATAAATATGATATTGAGATCTGATCCTACCTTGAGATTTGGTCATACCTTAGCTTTGAACGCATCAAACTAGCTGTGCAGATCATGAACTTGGATGATGATAATTAAACTATATCTGAATCTATAATTAAAGGAACACTATTCAACTTAATTGTAGATATTTATAATTATGAACCCCATACACAAAGGGTTAACCATGTTTGATTGGTCAAAGGATAATAACCAATAATAATAGAGGATGTAATGTAGACGTCAGAGTATTTAAAATGTCCAACCATAATTAAAGGCTTTCTTTTAACCGGTCAGAAAAATGTTAATGATATCCTTCATAATCGGTAGTAACAATTGAAGTATGATTAGTTGAAATGATGTTGATATCTGTAATTATTATGGATATAAGACTTTTGTTAAATGCCTGTGTCTGTGCAGACGTGGAAATGTCTGAGTCTCAATAAGCTGCACAGCAAACAGCACTTGCCTCAAATCATGTCTGTGTTTACAGTAAACCCTCCAGCAGCTTGCTTTTGTGCTTTAGATCATAGCATTTTAAAACTGTTCTGCTTAATTTTCAAATGTAAATAAATCGCAGTTAGTTTACATAGAAACCAGTGTCAAATAAGTTCATGCTTAAAAGCCTGTCAGCTCTGCAATCTGTTTTTCTCCATATAGCAGTGTCTATCTTGGATCTTGAGTCACCTGGAGACATTCCCACACTGTGCACAGAAAGTGATTTAATTCATGTCAAAACAAGTGAGATGGCTGCAGACAAGTTGGAGTATGACTGAAAAAACAGAGAAGCGCCCATGAAAAGTTTCAGAAGTTAATTCTCCTTCTCAAAAAACACAGCCATTCAGAAGTTTAACCTTAGAACACAGAGCATTTAAGCTGCTTTTTCTCCATTACTATGTTAAAACGTACAATTTATACAGAGGCTATAAGAATGTGCGATATAGAGTGTCTTATAGCCTTTTTTTTCAGCACAACCTATAGGCAATCAGATGAAATACGTGTTTTAATTTTCACCAAACATATATATGAACACACCTAAGCAAAACTTACTCAAAATGTTTAAAATTGATTGAATTTGTGGAAGTTGGAAATATGTCACAGTTCAAAGTTCACTTGGCTTGTTTTTGTGAACAAAAAGAAAAGAAAAACAGGAATATAATCATAATCATAACTTATCATAATGAACGTATTCAGATGAATGATGCAGCATACACTATATTACATTGTGTCTGTTCATGGAGACCATAAAAGGCAGAATAATAACATCAACAACAACATTAATCAGCATTTCCACATGAAAGTGTTTAGGTTTTTAGGACTGAACAGTTTTTTGTAAGTTGTAATATGGATTGCAATATGGTAAAATTTGTAATATTTTGATGAACTTTAAACCTTTCTTTAATTTATTGAAAATTATACCATGATATATATTGTTACTGAATTATTGCCCAATTTATTTTTATTGCTTCCAGTTGTTACATTTTCACATACATTTTGTTGTTACATTTTACACATACATTTTATTTATCAAATATCTACATAATATGTAGATATTTGATAAATTGTAAAATACAATATTATTTATTTTTTCACTTGTGCTAAATCAGTAGTTTTGCCTAAAATTACTGCTCACAGTCTCAATATGAAATGTCAATTCCTTTTTTTTCTTTTTGTCAAAGATCCTGATGTTCTGTCTTTCAATCTGAACATCATCAAATGAACCAGACCTGGCTTTGCTTCCCGTGTTTGCATGTGCTAGTGGCTGACACAGACACCGCTGCCCCTCTCTCTCAGAAGGTTCTGCGCTTGATCGCTGGATTCAGAGCTGTTTGAAGCAGCTGCCACAGCCTGCCAGTTTCTCTCAGCTCTTGTTACATTTTGCTCCTCTGTGTGGTACAGTATGTGCCTATGGATGTCCTGGGTGTCAGTGTGAGAGAAACAGGTGCTCACTGTTGTCTTTCATATCAATCAATATACTGTCCCACTGTGTGTAGTGTAGTGATTGGAAAGGTTTTCAAATGTGCATTTTCTAACCATGAACCAGTGCTTAGTTTAAATCACCTGAGAGTTATTTCCCTCAGATGTTCCCTAGCTCGCCCAGAACTAATGCAAATATTGAGCTTCAATTTCCAGAAATTTGTCTCCAAATAAATGATAATATTGATCCATATCTGCCGGATGTGAATGTAGGAAATGCTTCATAAAACTAAAAAGTAAGAATTGATTTTAAATGAGGACATAATAACAACATGGATAGTAGTTTGGACAGAAAAGTAAAGAATGAAGATTTTTGCCAATAACATGAACACAAGACATTAGTTTTATATCCTGTATTTAAATGTGTGACAAAGTTGTTCCTTAGGACTATAGGGTATCCCTAACAAAATGTAAGGATTATGTCACCGTCATTTGTTCTACTTATTTGTGACATTCAGGTGGAGTTAGCCGGCACAAGAGAGACAAGGACAAAATAATTCTAGGTGACAGCTAAGCTGTTAGACTTGAAGTTTTCATGTGATTGCCAAACTCGCTGAAGACTTTCCTTTTGGCATGGCTGTTGACATTTTTGTGGGTCTGGATGATTGACATCCTCCCAGTGCTGCTCAACCTCATAAGCTTGTTATGTGATCAAGTATCAGTGCAGGTAAATTTAGATGAAGAATCATTTAATATAAGAATAACTACCGTGTCTTACAATAACTTACATCAATCCGTGTTTGCAAAATAGATAATGTGAGGTCAGGATTAGTGGTAATGCTTCTTTCAACATGTTGATCATCTGAGTTACATTTTTTATCAGGTGCAACCACATTAATTTGTCACTTCATGTGATATACTGTATGATCTTTCCAAACAAATAAACCCACAAATGGAAGGAAAATGGAAACTAACGCTCTGTAACGCTCACATGACAATTTTGATTCTGGCATTCATTTCCTCACAGAAAAGGAAATTACGACTTAAAGACAGTTTTTCACTTGTGACAGTTATGGCTTTACTTAAGTGCACATTTAAACTCTGTTGTTGTTGCTGTAACTGTATTTGACAAGTTACACACCGGTGTTGACATGCAGGGATTAGACATACTTTGTCTCTGCGAAAAAAGGGAATCGGAAAGAAACCAAAAACATCAGCGGGACAGGAGGACACACGATAAGATCTGGTGCCAGTTTGCCACGCCATGCCGACCTGATCCTCTGTGTGTGTCTGTGAAAACAAATGGACCTGCACAGATGCAAGTGAGAAAGTTTGAACTTGCACAAATCCTATACCGTACACATAGAACTTGCTCAACGCTGAGCAATGCTACAATTCTACAAACTATGTCTGCCACTGAACCCTGTCCTCTGTCCACTCCATCTCCTCCTGTATCCTTCCCTCGTCACTCCTCCATCTCCACCCTCTCTGTCTTGTCTCACTGCTCGGTCACTTGTCCTCGCACAGTGCACCTGAGTGACCCGGTCACGTTGGCAGCTGGGAGACAGAGAGCCATCACACGGATCAGCCTCCATATCGCTCTTCTATCTCCACAGTTAGACCAAATAACCCTTGCAGTGCACCGGCAGTCGCACAAAAGCAAACCTGAGCAACACACAAACACAATAAGCCATTACATCATCATCACAACTATCTCCTGTATCATTATCCTTTATCCATGTGCTATCACTCGGCTTACTTTATGGCATATTTGTGTCTCAACGGTGTCATCGTCCAGCCTTAGATTAGCTGATTAGGCTTTATCAGGTGGAGCATATAGCGCAGTAAATGTTCTAAAATACCAATGTTTTTCAAAACAAACCTATATGACCTCATCCTGTCATTTTAGTGTACATGCAGTAATCGTAATAAAGCACTAGGTGGCAGCATTTGCCCTTATTAAGACTGCTGCTGTTGGACTTCTCTTTGCATAGACGTTGATGGATTTGTGGCAAAGACTCTCCAGAAAACACTTGTTGCTGCATGTGACAGTAGTGTTGCCTTCAGGACGTGGACTTGTGATATGAAAGTGAAAAGTTCAAATTTACTGCAACGTTTTAAAACAAGAAGCGTTTACACTATCTCTAAATTTGCTTGCTCAAGTTATATTTGTAGAAATTGCGTCCAAGGCTGTAACAGACACTTGAATTTCCCCCTTGTCCGTCTTCGAAGAACTGCAACTTAGTGCAACAGTACAAGCAAGCCGACTAATAAAATGAAGACACTTTTAAAACTGTTTTCAAAGTGCCTAACAGGAAGAGCAAATGGGAGACAGGCGAGATAGGGTTAGGGTTTATATATTACATGTACATTTAAGCCTATTATAGTTTTATAAATGCAGCTTTTGTGACAGATTGTGAGCTGCACCAAAAAGAAGAATCTATACAGAATTGTCATTGTACATGGAAATTGCTGTATCCATACTGAGGGTTTACCCAACAATGTTTGGGTCATAATTATCTGTGTGTGTTATTACTGTTTAGTTTATATATATGTCGCCATTATTCCACTTGATCACCCCGCATGACATTATGTTAAACCATTCTTTAGTTGAATTGAAGTCTTGTTTTTATGCGTTGTGCAGAGCACATCTTCTAAAATAACTCTTTCTCAGTGTATTATGAATTGGTTGCTTCCATAATTAGCCTGCAGATCCATTTGAGCCGACGTTATTGTGTGGTTTTGGCACTTTTACAACAAGGCCTCGAGGCGTGTGAGTGTTTCCAGTCTGCCTCAGAGGTACCTATGACCACTCTGAGTTTCTTTTCTCACTGATTGACTGTGATTGAAACCTGAGAAGATTTTCTTTCCTGGCCAAGTGTTGGCTTGCTCTGGGGGAAAAAGACAACCAAGCTCTCAATCACAGAGAACACAGACGGACCCCTACAAATAGACCAGGCAACGTCTTGGCACTGATGCAGAACTATTCAATTAAACCTCATTATATCCACACACTGAGCCACACCCACAGGTATTTCATCGTCTGAGCAATCCACACTGTCTCCCTTCATCTAACTCCCTGAGGTGCTTGCATAGGGAAATGGTTTTGAGGGAGTCATACTTCATATTAAGACAACTACATATTTCATAGCACTTGACGGACTGATTGATGGGAGTGTATCTTCATTTACCTTGTGCGTCACTACCACAGAAGATCTTTATCATCAACAGTAAAATGAAGGATCATGGCCCGGCTTGTTTCAAAGAGGAGAGTTATTGTTCACCTGTCGTCAAAGTCTTTGAGTGTTTCCTGGTGTGAGTATCTGAAGTGTCTTTGACTGTAAACACACTCAGTAGTTGCCCTGCTTTGGTCACAAGGTGGCATCAAACCCCCACACGACAACATTCTGCCTCTATCCCAACTGAAAGCACACTCTCCATTCTCTCTGCTGTTGACAGCAACCAGCACTAAAAAGTCACTGAGGGATTACCAAAAATGTGGCTGCAACAGTTTTCCCGGGTCCACAGCCAGCTGATGTGGCAGCAAACCTACATCGGCGAGGGAGCAAGGTGGTTCTCGTTTTTTTTTTTTTTTTAATGAATGGACCTGTTGTTTTAGCAGCACAAGGCCAGGCCTGGTCCATTCGCACCACCTTTCATTACCCTCAAAAAACCTCCAAATCCATCCAACTGGACCAGTGACGGCAGCTCGCTGCCGATGCTGGCGGTCACACCCCTCTGCCCAGCCATAATGGGCCACGGCACAATTGGGGGCCACGTAACCGACAACATTCCCGGCCCTTCCAAGAGGCCGGTTGCCTGCAGGTTACCAGCAACACTGCTTGTCCCTGTTTGTCTGCACTCACTAAAAGGAAAGAATGTTTTCCCCCACAACATAGCTGCGCGGGGATTAAGGCCCATTCTGAGTGGCCCCGGGTCGTGCAGCAGATGTTAGCTAGGATAGCGCTCGTTGCTGTGCCGACAGTGAGCCGGCGGGATCGGCCCGCCCAGACGACGTTAAGCCTATGTACATGTATGGGAGAAGAGGGGGGAGTTGGAGGGCCTGTCACACATTAAAGAGAATGGCGGCGGGAAATTTGTCACAGTGGTCACACACTAATTCATCTGCACTGTCTCTAATCGTCATCGCACACATCGAGAGCTGGAGAGTTGCACATGGTTAGCCTCATGCTAATTTGTAGTCGGGTCCCATTGAGACTCTGACATCACTGTTCAATAAACTACATTATTTACTTTGTCAACACCTTTCTTCATTGGTGACAGTGAAGTGTGACTTTTCCTGCAGCAAAACATGAGAGCTTTTAAAACCAACAGTTGAATGTCATCTGTCAAAATCACTTCCTCTGTGTGAGTGTTGGCTTTAACCCTCTCACATGATGTTTTAATGGGATCTGCTGTTTTTCACTGCAAAAATCTCAGTAGTAGTATGGTATTATTAATTACTTAATTTCACTTAACCCAACAACACTTATTTACAGAAGGTTTCACATAAAACCTCTAAGTTTCACATAAAGGTGGGAATCTTTCGGAATCTCTTGATTCGATTCTGATTCCTCCAATCACGATTTGATTAAAAATCCATTTTTGATTCAAATTAACTCTGGATTAAAAATTGTCTATTTAGAGCTGCTGGTTTGAGGGTCAACTGCTGTTGTGTACAAAGAACAGTTCTTTTTGTATAGCTTTTATATCTGGAAACAGGCAATGTAACCACAAGCAATGCCAAGAAAGGTTACGTGAGGGTATGACAAACCTTTGCTCACTTGCAATCATTAAACTGAAGCCTTCATTTTCTGCTATGCTGTGAGGACATTTTCTGTTGAAATGAAACAAGCTATTGTAATCAGTTTATTCATTTTTTAAATTAACTTTTGGAAGTTTTCAATCTTAGAGGATAAGAATTTTTTTTTAAACTTCACATGCAAACATGTATGTGCACAGCCATGTGGTATCAACTACTGATAAGTAAGTTCCTGCACTTGGGTGCAAAAGTCATACATATACTTATAACATATTGGTTCTGTTACAGATTGGTGTAGATGCACAGAGGCTCCTCCCTTGGTCCAAAAACAAACATGCAGGTTGACTTAAACTGAATGTAGGTGTCAATTTGACAAACCATGAATCTTGTCTGTATGTTAGCCCTGTGACAGACTGGTGACCTGTCCATTTTGTACCCCGCCTCTTTCCCTGTGTGAGCTGTAATTGGCTCCAACTCCTCTAACGCCCTTTAAATGATAAGCAGTGTAGATAACGCAGAAACAGATTCATATTTTTATGTATGTTATGACATGTGCACAAGTAATAAATGAAACCCGATACCTGACATTTTATTTACTGCATTTCATCCAATAAGGAGTGGTGAGGAGGTGATAATACAGAAAAGGTTGTTGCACCAAATGTTGAATAGGCTTTCTGTGGATTATTATTTCTGCTCTGTGTTTTGCATTTTTATTTCCAACTTTCTACTGTAAACCATTACAATAAACTCAAACAGTGAACTCTGTCTGAGTTGTATAAGTGTAAGGGAACTCGGGCTGTATGCTTGTTTGATGTGAAAGACGAGCCTGTTGTCTTTACGTCAGACTGATATAACTGCAGGGTGAATGTGTTTAACATGGGGCCCAGTTCAGGCACCTGTGGTACTCTCCAGCATCAGGCTTAATGGAAAGAGGATATAGTGTCTGACAAGACATGACTTGACCCAGTGGGACAGGCAGAGCTGTGCACTATGTTCCTGAATAAACTGCAGAAATCAGTGTTGTAGAATTTTACGCGTGCGTGCGTGTGTGTGTGTGTGTGTGTGTGTGTGTGTGTGTGTGTGTGTGTCAGCTCCACAATGATTGTACTCTCAGAGAGTGTTGGGCAGGATAGGGCTGTTTTCACGCACGGCTGGATGTTTTGGGCTTTCTGACAAATGGAAAACAGCCAGATGTTTGTGTGTTCATGTGCATACATTGTATGCGCCCACAGTTGTCTTATTTCATGCTTCCGTTCTGCTGATTTTAAATCTCAGCAGCAGCTCAACGAAAAATGACTAGACACCTTGCGGTCAAGAACTACTTTTCCAATATGTGTTAGAAAACTGTAGAAGCACAAAGGTCAAACTTTATCTCGGTTGTTTTTTTGCTTATTTTGAAAACTCCCTTGTGTGCACTATGTTTTTAAAATAACCGCTATGGCGTTTGGCAGCAAGGAGGTGAGGACGACTGAAAAGTCTCTCTGCTTCAGTCCTTAAAACAGTCAACATGTCCAGCTGAATCCTGCAACAGCATCTTACAAATCTATATAATAAAACAACGTGAGCTTCGAGTGGAAGAAATCACTTTTCAGTTGTGGTACTCACTGAAATGGGAAAAAACAAATAAAATTGTGTTTGTTTCCATTTTCATTGGGCCTACTCTTTAATATACGGTATATTAAAAAATTGTGGTGCTGAATGAAAACCACAATCAATACCTGCAGTTTCTGGCTGTAATTTGGCAAAGATAGTGTGGAAATGACTGCTTTATCTAAAGTGCATTAAAATTCTAATCTTCAGCCATCTTTAAGTTTAACTACTCACATATTCTTATCACCGGACCTGGTGTTCAATATAAGCAGCCAGACACAAACTAGGTGCCTTTCAAAGTTCCCTCCATAGATTCCAAAGTGCCAGGCATCTGGACCTGATCCTCTATCTCACGGCTTACTAATTATCTATAACTAACTATATGTATCAGACCTGTATAATACCTTAACTGTTCAGATGTCAGGCATTGTCTCAGTTCTCCTTGGATCTGAGCTGTCTTTCATCTTAACTCATCACTGACTCCAAAGGTTCCATCATTGATCATCTCACCGGATCATCAAAAATCAAAAATCTCCACAACAAATGAAACTTTTGTTCATTGTTATTTTTATCACATATGAGGATGGATGTACAGTGTCTTTAAAGGTTTTGTGTTTTTTTGACAATAAATGACCATTCTGACTTGACTGACACAATCAATCAATTGATGGATTGATTGATAGAGTAACTGACATGCTTATATTCTTATTATAACACCATCCTTCCATCCATTTTCTACCGCTTTATCCTCCGCATGAGGGTCACAGGGGGTGCTGAGGGTCATCTCAGCTGACATAGAGCGATAGCGGGCACACCTGGACAGTTTGCCAATCCATCGCAGGGCCACATAGAGACAAACAACCATTCACTCTCACATTCACACCTACGGTCAATTTAGAGTGTCCGATTTACCTAATCCCCAAATATGCATGTTTTTGGACTGTGGGAGGAAACTGCAGAACCTAAAGAAAACCCACACACACGGGGAGAACATGCAAACTCCATGCAGAAAGGCTAATTTAACACCATTTCTGGTCTAATTATTTTCAGATTTTTTGTTTCTCTTAATTTTAATGATTGTATTACTAAAGATACTGTCGCAAAATTTGTTTAAATCGCTCGAGTGAGTCAAAATGTATGTTTGTTTGAAGATCTACCAGTGAGGAAGTGGGATAACATCTGCCAGGTAAAAGAAAGATCTATGAGTGGACGATAGCGAGGGGTTTATTTCTACTTCCAGCCTGCAGCAGGGAAGGAGGGGGGGGTGTATGACATCTATCTCTGAGGTCACCGCAAAGAGAGCAAATGTCTTGGTCCACATGTCATCGATGTCCGTCCACTCTGTGCCATGTCAAGCTGTCAGTGACGAGAGAGGCAGAGAGAGGCACTGGCCCGTTGAGAGGTGTCCAAAGTGTCATGGCCTCATCCGGGAGGTGACGGACAGCGCGTGTGTGAGTATGTGACGGGGAAATAAGACTGCTGAGAAGTCTAGGGGACGTTCATTGACCTTTCGTTTTGCCAGGGTCCATCTCACTCTGTTGATCTGAGAGCAACTTTAAAGGACCTCATCCTCCTGAGCCCTTGACAGGTGCATGCGGGTGTGGTGCTGGTTTTGTGTACCTAAAAGTGCACATGTGGTCTTATACGGCAGTTGTGAAAAGCTTTAACTTGCCTGTGTGTGTGAGTGTGTGTGTCTCAAGGCTTCTTTACGCAGTCCCAACCATATCTGCTTGATCCACTGCAAAGGTAAAACATGTAGTTTGGAATATACAAAGGCTAAGGCTGAAAGATTTGGGTGAAATATCTAAATGCTAATTATTTTTTGCAATATTAAATATATTTATATATCAGTAAAACTTCCGTTTTAATATTGACTGTACTTTAATGCAATGATAAAACCATAAAGATGTTCAAAACTACTCTTTTTTTAGCACTAATAGAAACATGTTTTATCTGTTTTATGATTATACTGATGATGCCTGTTTATATTTAACTAATGGCACAATCATGTTTTTTTGTTTTTTTTAAACAATAGAAAAACTTGATTTTTCAGTGTTCTTCCTAGTTAGACGATCTGGTGCAGTCAGTTATTGGGTCAGAGAAGTAAAGTTCCTGTTTTTTAAGGAGGAACTATTGACAGAAAATGAATGTTCTACCCATTTGCATCAGTGAATACTCACTTAAGAACGAAGGGAAGTTAGAATAAGCCTTTTTTTACTAAGTTTTACTAAGGGTGCCATCTTGTGAAACCATATGCCCAAACAAACAAACAATTTTAAAGAGGAAGCACACAATCCAAGATGAACTACATGCTTTCTGGTATGCAAAGGCCACCGTAGTTTGACGTGCTTGGCAAAGGGAGAGGTGAGGAGTCCTCTGTTTATAACAATCCACAGTCTCAAGATGTCACTAATTCTGACACAGTGTACTTTTTAGTTTTAGTTTGAATGAACTTAATACATTTGTGTTGCCAACTGAAGTTTGTGTAACCAATTCAACAGCTCAGGGAATTTAATGGGCTGTGCATCAGGATGAGTAAGCCTTTGTGTATACACACACACATACATATACAGTATATGTGTGTATACATATATAGATATATATATCTATATATGTATATATATATATATATATATATATATCTATATATATATATATCTATATATATGTGTGCATGTGATGGACAGATGTCATTGTTTGTTCTTGTGTGTGCATTTGTACATTTGCGCGTGTTTGTGGTCAGGAGGTGAGAGACCGACAACAGGGAACTAAACAGCTTTTAAAGAAGAAAATCCAACAACATAAACAAAACCACATTCGGCGTGACACGTGTCACCTTTGCTGTGACAGGGGACAGACACCGGAGACGTACTGTGTCCCCGAGAATCTCTTTGAAGTCAGTCAGCGGTTGTGCTGCTGGTTTGAAGGTGTTGCCTTCACTGCCCTTGGGTGTTGCTATGGGGCAGATGCACAAGGCTTTTAGTGAAACACTTGCCAGGATTAGACTTTAATTGAATGGGAGTGAAACACAACCATCACTGGTTCAGTGGGAGCCTGTCTGAATGTGAAAATGTAGGTTTTATGTATTAGATTGGATTATTATCACATTTTGTTTCTTTTCTAAGATATTTCCTGTGTAGTCGAGGCCTGAGTCCATCAAACATCTCTTTTGCTCTGTCTTCTCCTGCCCATCGTTCTCAGTCATTATGGTGTTTGTGTTTCTGCTCCAGGCGCTGGGTAAATACCTCTGCTGGAGGAGGAGGGTTTTCGCCCCCTCTTCCCTCCATTACCTCCTCTAATGACGTTTACACATCTGCTTAGAAGAGCCTCCACTCATCTCTCTGTCTCATTGTGTCCGTCTTTCTCTCCTCCACTCTGTTGCGCACACGGACATGGAGTCACTGGCACTGCAAGTTTATCTCTTAGAATTATCGATTATTTGGCGACTGAATGAATAAATCTGTGTCCTAATTGCAGCAATAAATATAGTGGGCCCATAATTGTCACGTTTGCTCACGAACAGACCAACAAGTTCTGAGATATTCACAATCTTGCGAGGGAGTTTCATTAGGAGCAAGAGACAAACATGAGAAAGAAGTTGATGCTCGCCATTTTTAATGTCCTTTAAAAAATAAAAAACCTATGGAAAGATTTTTACTTCTACAAAAACAAGTGTTGCACTAGAACAATTAGTTGATACATGTATCAGTTGATTGACAGGAATTATTTATAATTTGCAAAGCAAATCAAAGTTGTAGTAAACTGTAGTGTTTAGAACTGAGCATCACATAAAACAAGGAATTAATAAACAAGGGATTTCCTGATGAGTTAGTTAAGAATAACACTAGATCTGTTAGTTAATTAATTAAAAGTAGGTGCAGCCCCACATAAAAGTGAAGGGAAATTGCAGTGTAGCAAATGTCATGGTCCTCACCACCAGTGTTACTTTCTCTAATTACTTGTACTGTAAATGTTTTTAGTTCCATTTCCTGTGACAGGTTTCATTACTGAGCAAAAAAACTCTCAGGGAAACCTGAACTTTTCAACTCTCTTACCTGTACACACACACACACGCACACACACGCACACACACACAAAACACAGTCAAGCATGCATCAATTGACAATGAGACATGCCCCACGGCCATGTCACTGCAGCTTCATTTTCCTGCTGATTGACAGGTCCTGCAAAACACACACATATGCACATGCATGCAAAGTGACTCTACCTGTCACCTCTCTTGAATACTGTAGTATTACCTTTACCTCATTTTGTTCTGCCTGTCTGTCACCCTTTATTCTTCCGCCACTGACTGCTCAATGGGCTCCCGTGGGACTCTGTAAAGTGTGTGCGTGTGTGTGCGTGTGAGAGAGCGGTTTGACCTGCTGCCTGGCGCCACTTTGCCCACCCTCCACTGTCCTTCTGTCTTGTGATGAGACAGATGAGAAGTTGCACTGTACTTACCCATGGTTTTGTTTCTCTGTGTGTGTGTGTGTGTGTGTGTAGTTTGCTGCTCGACCTCATGACACATTCTCTCTGAAGAAGCTAGTCTTCCTCCTGTTTGTCTTAGTCTCAGTTGAACACTGTACTGAGGGAGGGAACAGGGATTATGACACGTTTGTTAAGGCTCTATTAATGACCACGAGGGCTGAATAAAGAATTGCTCTCAGTTCAATGTTGCAATGTGAAACAATGGTGCAATAAATTTGCAAATTGGAAAGGCTGCAATGTAATGGTGCTGTTTTCGATTGTACTGTATAACAGTTCATAAAACATTTTAAACAAATCCTATCTTTGCCTTTCTAATGTTGCATTAAGGCCAGGTCATACTTGTCATACACACTTCATATTCCTGCATGCATGTGTAGACCCCTTTAAGACCACTACTGTCTACAATGATTACAAAAACTATAGTGTTTATCCAGTAACCCTGTATCTAAAATAAGATTTGTTTTCTTCTTTGTTTTCCATTGCTGACAACAATAGCTGTGACTGGAGTCTTCTAGTCCCATTTTTAGTCATCAGTCATGGCGTCAGCGTTCTGAGTCATGATCGCCTCAAGCGACTTTCTTCAAATTGACTGTGACTCAAAGAGGAACTATGACTTAGATTTCAAAGGTCGCATATCAAGGTCACTCTTCTATTGCCAAACACATTTTTCAGCCACAAGTCAAGAGTTAATTAATTGGATCTGCTGTCAGCGTTGTTGCCTTGAGGATGGAGGAACTTAATCAGTTAATCAGCCTCATTAGGACCAGGTTTTGGTCACCGTGAGCACCTCTGGTCCTGATAAAGGTCAGTGTTTATGCCAGAAAAGCTCCTAAAGAGTTAACAAATACAACTACACACTGACACGCTTCTTTATCTGCTCTCTCAGCGTTCACAGGCCTCCCATGGTGTTTTCCTCTGTTACATTAGACGCCTTTCCTGGCTTGGATTCTTTGTTTTACCCCATTCCCCCCCCCCCATAATCTCGCTCTATTGTCAGAGGCGTATCCCGTGTTTTCAGATTTTGTCCACCTTTCTTTTCTCTGATATGCCACTAGAAGCCTGAGGTCTTCTCCCTCAAGGATATACTGCAGATAAGCGTGACTGTGTGGTTTCATATGTATGTAAATGTGCGCATGTGTACATTTCCTCAGGTATCACAAGGTCAAAAGATAGGAAGGAGAGTGTGCAGTGGACTCCGCACGCGTTTCCGTGCATACGTATGTGCTAGTTTGCCGTTTGAGTTCACATATCAGACATTTGAGAGATAGCAGTGTATGTGGCATTGGGCAATGCATCAGCATACAGTATGTGCCCCTGTAGTCTGTGATGGAGACTTGGCAGGAACTCCGAAGCACCTCAGATTGGAAAATCTCCACTCATACGCTCACAATTATATACGGTTACCGTTCCTATCGCTCTGAGTGGATGTACTTTCTGGTCTCTCTTTGTATGTTCTTCATTTTTGCCAAGTTTCTCTCCGAGAGCCAAAACAAGACCAGGCAGTGGCTGCGAGAGAGAGAGAGAGAGAGAGAGAGAGTCTGCGAGAGATAAAGATGGTGGAGAAGATGTCAGAGAATTTAAAACACTCTCATCCAGGAGATGAGACAATGAAGAATCAAGTAAAAGGTGCAAGAGAGAAAGAAGAAATTCCGGCGCACTGAAATACTGTCCTTTGACTGAGAGGAGACAAAGAACGAGGAGAGTTAAAAAAATAAAAATGTTAAAAAGTGAGAGTGCAGACACTTGCAGACAGGGTCAGAAAGCTTAATGCATTTCTAATAGCAGGTACCTTAGAAAAAACAGGGGAGACAAGAAAGATTAAAAAAAAGGAAAAGGGACAAGAAGGCAGAAGGGAGATAAGTGAAGGTAGAGGAGGCACAAAAAAAAGAGGGGGGAATGAAAAACTGACTGACAAACTTATGCAGAGCCAGGCAGGTGAGGAGGGAATGGCAATGTCTGTGATGTATAATGAAAAAGTGTGTGTGTGTGTCTGTGTGTGTGCGCGTGTGTGTGAGTGAGTTGGGGTTGGAGGAATGGTGCAAGACTGTGATGGCCTTGTGTCAGTCACCCTATGGCAGCTCTTTAACCCTGTAATTTACCACATCACTCTTCTCACAGAGATGGACCACTGTGCCGACTGACAACCCTGCCTCTGGCATGTGTCAGTGTGTGTGTGTGTGTGTGTGTGTGTGAGGGAGTGCATACATGTGAGAAAAGATTCTTTTACATGTGAATGAAAATGTCTGCCCTCATTGCCTTCATGTCATGCATGTGTCTCTCGTCTGTTGCAGTGCAGCTCCAGATCTGATCCACGGCCCTCATCGACCCCACGGGTCACTGCCCCCCAAATTTGAACACAGTTGCTTTTGAACTCCCAGCGGTTCCGACATAAACAACAACTTCTGTGAGTATCCCAGTGTTTCTCCTCAGTGAAGAGTTTGACTCAGCTGGTGTGATGCTGCATCTGTCCTATACATTACAGATATACATTATATAACAGCGTATAGAAGAAACACATACAGTGAAATATCGCGATATTTTACGCGGTGATATTATAATCGCTTTTGAGACACCAAGTATCGATGGCATATTTGTGGGGATTAGAAAAACAACCAATAGACGTCTCAGTCCACTAGATGGCGCCAAGTGATCACTCTCACTAGAGCTGTCATGTGCGTATATCGCAATGTGCGATTTCGCAAATGCTCAGTATTTTTTGCAATATTGTATCGTGAGTTATATATCGCGAAAATATCGTACCGTGGCGGTTTGCACTCCTACCTCACACTGTCACCGCATGTAAAATGTTGAATGCCTGCAAGACTTTGGATTCACTATCTCACTGTCTCTGTACGCCTTGTCGTAGTCGTATCACCTTGAAACCCATAACAAAAAAGTGTCATCATTTCAAATCCATGCATTTTTTACACATAATCAACTTAATTCAATGAGATTATTTTCTTCTTTTACTAATTAAATTTGGGGGGGACAATAAGAGACTTTTAAGAGAGTAATACATGTCATCAGTTCATTCCACCTGTATGCCTCTATTCTTTAGAAAGCCAGCACAACCGCTGCCACCTCACACACCTCACACTCTCCTCTCACCTTGGCCAAGGTGAGTGTTCAGTGGGCAAAATCGATGAGAGATTTCAGATGTCTTAAATCCACCAACTCTATTACTATCTCTGTTTTCTCCATTCTTCCCATCATCATGTCGTCATATCTCCTAAAACCTGTCTGGTTTTGCCAATCGCTTTTTGGGACCAGATGAAATCAAAGACTCTCAGGCTTCCAATAAATAAACTCTTTTTGAGAGATCAATATATATATATATATATATATATATATATATATATATGTGCTATATATAACACTCTAGTCAAAAAAGGCACATAAATATACTTTACTGCAAATCAGAATAAATCATGTAGGTGAGGATAGTTATGGTGTGGAAGCAGAAATGTTTGTTTTGTTTCTTGCAGATTAGAATTTTGTCGATTTTTGAGCAAATATTTACAGTGGGATTGAAGTATTTGTGGTGAGGACTATATGGATTGCCACTTTCTATTTGTGTGATAATCTGAAAACCTTGAGTTTCTGATACCGGTACAGTCTTTTAACTACTTTTAAACAACAAAGCTTGGAATAACAAACTAATCGGCCATCTCAAAAATATCCTGCTTCCACAAAGGAAGCAATATTTCACCACAACACGATAAAATGCTGCTGCTTATTTTTTATCTGAATGTTTTCACAGAAAAAATGTACACTTAGATTGTTCCGTGTTTTTTCCTTTTAGCTTAAATGCCTAGTAAACTATTGGTGACAACTTATTTCGAGAGGGCAGTAACTATGGTGTCCTTCGAGGATCAGTTCACATAGCAATCTTATCCTACCGTGTATCCTGAGGCCACACTTTATAAAAACATACCTATGGGTAGTATAATCATTTTTGTAAACCCTCGTTAATGTTACACGCCACTGACATGACGACTGCAGACATGTGCATCCCTCGGACACATTCTGGTCACATGACGCTGCTCGTGAAGCATGCACATGATATTTAGAGCCTAAGGATTGTGTCAGATTTGACTACAATCCAGTGACTTTGAGCAGTTTCAGTCCAGTCCTGATAAATGCTGCTCTTACCTTATTATGGAGCATCCAAAATGTGTGTTTTTATAGCTGGATCTTTTTAAAGATGCTGCCTTGCTGTGCTTATACTATACTGTGTATAGAATATGGTACACATGTCCATCAGTGACAGGATGTAGAGTGACAGCATTTTTAGAAAGGCCAACATTCAGAGTACAATGATTGTTCTGTACATCCACCTGCATCTCCACTGTAGCCGGACATGTTCTCTCCATGTATACACAGAGCACACGGAGAACAGTAGCTCATGTTATATTCTGCGAGCTTAACTACATGTGTTTATGTTTGACCTCTGTTGAGAGCGTAGAAAAAGTTAGAGGTGTGACAAAACTGCAGTCCACGTATCTTAGAAAGGCCTCCATTGTTTTAGCTCTTTTCTCGAACAGAACACGGCTTGAATAAATATTTACTCCGTTCGATCACTGACTTTCTCTTTCTTTGTCCAGCACACAGATACACACACGGATCCAATCACACTCATATAGAGGCGCTCTCTGTCGCTGCCGTTCCTTGTTGCAGACACACACACACACACACACGCACAAACACATACTCATGGTAACCCCCAGAGGGGACAGTGAAAGAAGAGCAGAGAAGGAGATGCAGAGAGCAGACAAGGTCGTAGTTCCTGTGGACTGTCTTTGAAAGAGGAGTCGCATGTTTTCCCTCCCCTCCTTTGATGTTAAAGCAGCCTCTTTAAAGACAACAATAACCTAGACTACCACCACCACCGCCGCCCCACACCAAAGACCTCTGTACAATGTCTGTACACAGCCCCAAAGCTCTGCAGGGGGACAGGTAACCCACGGCAACCTCAGCCAGAAATCAGAATGAGTGTGGCAGCTGTCCAGGACCTGTCCTCTGTGTGTGTGTGTGTGCGTACTTGTATTTGTAACCTCTTTAGGACCTTGTTTGGCATAAACACTGACCTTCCAAAAGTCTTATAACCTTATTCCTGAGGAACGGGTTATGTTTAGGGTCTAATTTTATGCAAAGTGCAGTTAACCTAAAATAATCAGATTAAACGCTGATAAGTGCACACTCATCCAGTGACTTTCATGTGTTCTGTATCTGTGTCAGACCTCTTGTTTCTTCTAATCTGCTCCCAAATTCCCCCCGTGAACCCCAAGGCGCCACAGAACAAGGTCTCATGATGTTTTAGGTTCGCCAGAGCGGCAATAAGTAAATGAAAGCTTGCTGAAATGAGGTTTTCCCTCCAAAAGAGCTGACTCCCTTTTTAGAAAAAAAAACCTGGTTAGGAAAGGATGAAAGAATCCTCTTATGTCAGTAAACTTGTTACGCCGCCGCTGCCATGCCACGCTAGCCCCAGCGTTTCCATGGCGCCCACAGTTATCTATGTGTATTTTTGTTGGGACTTTTAGTTTTGGGGGTTGAGTGGCAAAATTAGATTTATTTTTCCCTCTCACACCATGAGGAGCAGAAAGAGAAAGATAAGAGAGAGTCCTCTCTCAGCGTTAACGAGAGAATACGGGAGAGGCAGTGGACGGAGCGACGGCGAGCACTTGCTGTACAGATGTGGCCAACACAGCAGTACTGCAACAGCTGTGCTGCAGTGTACAGAGATTACAAGCTGGACAGTGTGGAGCACTTTCTCCTACACATGCTACTGTATGTTGATAAGAGTGCATCTGTGGACTCTGTGGATGTCATTTCTGGGTCCACAAATTTAAGCCAACATGGAAGTGCCTGAAACCTGTATATTCTTAAATGACCTAGAGGGGGTCAAGCCATCGGTTGCAGGAAGACGTCTGTGTGTGTGTATGAGGAAACGACTGTGTCTCTCACGCTCAGTTGTTCTGTAATGATGTTCCTGAGGAGTGATGGACGTTGTGGAGCTAACAGAGATCCTGTGAGGTGTCCGAAACCAAACCAATCATTACGAAACATCTCGGGAAAAATGAAATGTCAGGAAATAGGAAATGACGACACACAGCAACAGTGAACATGTAGAGATTTCATGAGCTTGTTGTGGAGACTGAGCAGCTGAAATAAAACACCTAAGCACAGCCAGGTATAACCAGCGCTGTGAACGTGAAATGGTTCTGTTTGTCGTTTCAGGATTCAGGAAATGGCGAGTGAGATAAAATTGGTTCAAACTATTTAGAAATGTGGTGCTGCAGGCCCCACCCTGATGGTTCCTGAAATATCTGAAAGTACGTCCATGAACTTCGAGGTTCCTGCGGTGGAAACATGCCTCGAGATGGTTCTGGCCAAACCTTGCAAAACTGGCAACAGCTAAAATGGAAATGATGCTGTCTTTTCTGCTCGAGTCGACAAAGGTCTCTTCACAGCCTGTTGTTTCATGGTTCTATTGACTCCTTCATGTGGTCCTTTGGTGAGTGGGGGTCTGTGACCCTCCCTCTGTCCTCACACATACACTGGCCCTTCAGGAACTGAAGTTAACTAACTGGAGAAAAGGCTCTGTAATAAAAGAGGAGGTGCAGCCAGTGCTTCTCATAGCTCTGCTCTGTGTTCATTAGTTGATGTGAGGAATGCTACCTGCTTTGTCTGAGCTGTCAGCTCCTGAGTGTGTGTCCGTCACTGCTCACATATGACTGTATGAGCAAAGCATCAGCGCTCCGTGACCTCGCCTCGGTGTCAGCTGCAGGTCACGTGCTTGTCTGTCTTGTGTTTTGTTTGTAATTTTTGGTTTTAAAGCATTAATGCATTCACACATGGCCGAGTTCTCACTTCTGTAATAATACAGGTATAACTGGTTGAGAAAGTGGTACTACAAAAGAGTATTATGTTGCAGTGCAATTGTCGTACACCCAATATTGCTATTACTTCTGCTTGTACTACTAATACAACTGCTGTCAAAATGACTATGGGAAATTTCACTTAAAGGGACAGTACAGGTTTTTTCAGTGAGAGTGAGATATGAGTGAGTTTTTCCTCGATGCATCTGTGTTGCACTGTGAAACTGTGGCCCAAAAAGTAGGTCAAACTGGTCTAAGTCACGCTGAAATCTACTCTGAGCTTCCATCATTGAGACAAAGCTCTTGTATCGGTTGGTGAAGGAGGGCTGAGGGAAAAGCCGTCCTTGTAATGAATTGTCTTGGTTTAGATATTTTTTTTTTTTTTTTAAGTTTAATGTGTCATTTAATTTTTCTGAAGCTGAAGCGATTTCTTAGTAACAACAGGCTGAAGAGAGGTGCAAACCTACAGTACATGCACCTTGTGGCATGGTGGCGCAGTAGTGGTTAGCACTGTTGCCTCACAGTAAGAATGTTAGACACATTCAGTCAGGTTGGTCCCTTGTGGCGGCGCATGCTCAGTCGCAGCGGCTCTGATCAACCCTCCATCTGACATCGCTATTTCGTTATGCAATCGGTTGGATAATAACAATAAAGATCTTTTGCTTTCCTTAATTAAAAAAGAAAACTCCTTTAGGTTTTCAAGTTAAACACTGCACACAAATGGCCCCAAGACAGGCAGACATGCTTTCTCTGAAAACAGGTTTTAGCTACTTCACTGAAGGGAAACTGAAGTTTGTATCTTAAGTGTAAAAAATACTTATTTCCCTGCATCAATAAATCAGCTATTTTAAAGTTAGTTAAAAATGTTTTTTACTGATAGAGGCAGTAATGGATTATTCTTTCCTGGTGCAGGTGGTTGATCGTTAACGTCATAAACTTCAGAAGATAATCTGACATACATATTATTAGATGGGCACTTTATTAAAAGGCTAAATCCCCACAACACTGCCTTGTTGTGCCCTTTCTATCTGTGCTGCATTTTAAACCTGTGGCATGTGATCATTTTTGCCCCTCCCTGCTTAGTCAGGTAGTAACTGGCCATCACACAAGTTTGCATGCTTTGTTTGACCCTTAGGCCCATTTATGTCAGTCTATCATGTCATCTCGCCAAGATACACATCTGTAATTGTGTTTGGTCCGCCCTGACTCTGTCTCCTTTCATTTGGTCTTTCTCTCACCTGCGCAGACTCTGCAGACTTGGGTTACACTCCTCCATCAGATGGCGTTCTGCCTGGCTGAGCTGCACTTGTGGTCCACCAAGAGCTCGCTCCAAGTTAAAGGTAGCCCTTATCATCATGTTCAATCTCACTCTCTCTCTCTCTCTCAATAGTTCTCTGGCCCTCTCTCTTCTGTTTTTCCCTCTCACTCTGTCTTGCTCTGGCTCCGTCTGTCATCGCTCACTTTGTTTTTCACACCTCCTCACCCTGTTCTATCTACTTCACAGTCTGACTCTCAGTCAACACCAATTCTCTCCTTCTCCTCACTTTCTCTTTGCTCACTTCAGTGGTGTTTGTTGCACTACACATGACATTCTTTATCGTTTTTAATATCACATGGAACTGTGTTTGTACATTGATTGAATTGTCGCTTGTTATTTACCACAATGAAGTCAGGAAACCTGTGAATCATCTGTGCACTTTGTGTGGCCCATGGTACCTAATGGTTTTCATCATTCCACATTTGTTGACAAGGAAAAAATCAACTTTTGGTCAGTTCTGTAGCTTTTTTATATTAGAATGCCTCTCCGATGAAGTTTTACAGCTAAATGTCCTTATTTCTTCTTCCTTGTCAAAACCTGACGCCTACATTAACCACACTACTGTCACACAGCTGGTAGTTCAGTTATTGTATCCAATTCTAGTGGTGACAAATGTTGCCATGTAGTCTAAAAGCCGAAATGAGGAGAAGGTTAGAGAATTCTGCTTAACTTATTCCTTTCCAGCTCCTCTCTCCCAGATGTGTTTCATTTTCAAACGTCAAAACAGTTGCTGAATCAAGAGATACTCTCACTCATCTTCTACCACTTTTATCCTCCACATAGAACAACCATTTTCTCTTAGACTCACACCTATTTAGAGTGTCCAATTTACCTAATCCCCAAATCTGCATGTTTTTGGACTGTGGGAGGAAACCAGAGAAACCCCCCCCACACACGGGGAGAACATGCAAACTCCATGCAGAAAGGTCCGACCAGGTTGAGAACCCGGGTCGTCTTGCTGCAAAGGCAAGAGTGCTAACCACTACACCAACCGTGTGGCCCCCTCAAGAGATACATTCACAACAAATAAGGCAACACTGTGTGTCCAGGAAAGTGAAGCCAATTCTGAAGTGCTGCACACGTGTATTCTCGTAGATGACCATCAGAGGGCGATGGTAGTTGCAAAACAGGAGTCTATCGGTATTGGTGTATGACCCGAATTCTCACTTGATTAAGAATGTCGACCAACATTTAGTAAAAGCCAGGTATGCTGTAGGGCGTGGCTAATGTGTGATTGACAGT
Source organism: Solea solea (assembly GCF_958295425.1). Lineage (NCBI taxonomy): Eukaryota > Metazoa > Chordata > Actinopteri > Pleuronectiformes > Soleidae > Solea > Solea solea. The sequence goes on along the minus strand of NC_081148.1, from coordinate 7,132,011 downwards.
TGATACCATGCACAGTAATCTGTGGGTCCTCTCAGTGAAATCCACCCCTTCATTTTAATGCGGTTTTAAAAAACAACAACTGATGGTGCTGGCTAAAACTATTAATTTGGCCTAAATACACTATACACAGACTTAACTCTGTGATGTTAAGTTCAGGAATCTGTGGAGACGAGAGCAAATGTTGCAGTGCCTCTTGTTTTTCATGTCAGAAGATCGTTCTTTATGACTCTGGCTGTGAGTTAGTGCTGCTGCAGAATGAATGTGATGGATGGATACGAATGTAAACGCCTGAAGTACTTTACAAAGTACAGTACATGACCATCGTGTATGCACTGACACTGAAGTTTTGACTTTTCCTCCACTTGTGTACATTTTCTCACTTTCTTACTATCGGTCCATCTCCTCTGTCTTACAGAATTTTTTCTTTTACTACATTTTCTTGTTTTCTCCTCCCTTCCATGCTGTCTTGTCTTTCACAGTCGGCTAAGCTTCAGACAAAGATAGTGTCTCTCGGAGGTTGACTGTTATGTGATGAGTATACAGTATGTGTGTGTGTGTGTGTGTGTGTGTGTGTGTGTTATTTGTGTACACAAAGGTATGACATGCTGTATATCCTAGGAGATGGTGACATATGCCTATTTGTCTTCTTTCTTTTTTTTCTTTTTTTAACCCTGCTGTTTGTGTCTTCCGCTATCTTCGAAAATGTGGATGGATGCATCTGAAGGACGAGACCTGGTCGCTGAAGTGTGACGCTCCCTATCAACACCTTCCTGACATCATATACATTTTACCCAAAAAAATAAAAACTCACAGGAAAAATTCAAAGACTCACAAAGGACAAAGTCTTTTCCCCTGTGTTTTATGTGCAGGTTCTACTTGTTTCAGTCACATGTGCACAGCTACAGCCTTCCACCTTTGACCACTGAGCACCTCCATAGGTTGATGTGCTTTGAAGAAGGTGAAAACACTGCTTCTAAACGCAAATGTCTAATGTATTAGCCATGTAGACATGGTCAAGACGACCTGATGAAGTTCAAACCAAGCATCAGAATGGGTGAGAAAGGCGACTGCAGTGACTATAAATGTGGTTAGTGTCAGACGGGTTGGCTTGAATGTGTCAGAAGCTGCTGATTTACAGGGTTTTATTTACACACGGTCCTCTTTGATTTACAGAAAATGGTCCTAAAATCCAGTGAGTGGCAGTTCTTTGGGCAAAAATGTCTTGTTGATGCCGGAGGCCAAACGAGAATAACCAGGTTCAAGATATTAGCCAGGCAACATGTACACCAATTATTGATACACCATTGTGAACTAGTACTGATATTTTAACTGAATATATACAGCACACTACACAGAGTTTCCTACAATGCTGACTCATCAGCATCATTTAATGACTCCCTGTGATGGGGCTTATCGCAGGAATAAAGGTAACATTACTGTCTGTAAATTGGCCAAAGAAGTGGACAGTAGTAGGATAATGGTATAATCTGCTGACTGTTGTTGACGGACTATTTGGGAGACCATGAAAGATTCCCTGGCCTTTCTGCATGGAGTTTGCATGTTCTCCCCGTGTGTGTGTGTGTGTGTGGGGGGGGGGGGTTTCCTCCCACAGTCCAAAGACATGCAGATTTGGGGATTAGGTGAATTGGACACTCTAAATTGACTGTAGGTGTGAGTGTGAGAGTGAATGGTTGTTTGTCTCTATGTGTGTCCCTGTGATGGACTGGCGACCTGTCCAGGGTGTACCCCACCTTTCACCCTATGTCAGCTGGGATTGGCACAGCTCCCCCCACGACCCTCATGTGGAGGATGAAACGGTAGAATATGAATGGATGGATTCCATGATAGTGCAATTAGGAGGATGATTTGATGACTATACAAGTTATTTAGGATACATTTTCATAGATCATTATCTTGTTACATGTTGTGTGTATAAGAAATTAATAAGGTGACATTCATCCATTGATGTGTGTGTGTGTGTGTGTGTGTCTGTCAGTCAGTACAAACAATTGTTTACATATTGTTCTTGTTGATTTCCATTAGCAAACTGCATCCAGGTATAGTGTGTGTGTGTGTGTGTGTGTGTGTCTTGGTTGTATTAGTGTGACCTGGCCTCAGGAGCAGCAGCAGCAGCAGCAGTGGCAGCAGCAGCAGCAGCAGCAGCAGCAGCAGCAGCAGCAGAGGCAGCGACAGTAGCCGAGCGATAAAGAAACGATGTGTTGTGCGAATCTGAGTCTGGGTGCTTATGGTTTTGGGCCTGCAGGAATAACACTGACAAATAAAAGGCTCAGCTCAGCAGTTTACGTGTGTGTGTGTGTGTGTGAGAGTCTATATCTGTTGGTATTTGTGCCCGTGTATGTGTATGTGTGTCAATGTGTATGTTGGACATGCTGTATGTATTTTCTCCGTAGCTGTCTGCTGAGTCTGTGTGTCTACTTTTAAATGTATACGCTGCATGTGTGTTAATCAGTCTGTCCCTCAGGTGGCATGGGTTTAGGCACACTCCTGTCTTTATTAAAACCCCCACCCTACCCCCCTCCCTCCGTTTTGACTCGGACCCCGAAGCCCACTCACCCTCCCTCCCAGAGTCTTATCTAAACTGTGGTGCTGGCAGACGGGACAGGCCACTGCCTGATACTGATTGTTTATCCCATGGTGCAAAATTGCCGATCTTTCTTCTGCTTTTCCCTGACAGCAAGATGTTCATCTCTCTCTCTCTCTCTCTCTCTCTCTCTCTCTCTCTCTCTCTCACCCCACAGATACAGATATTGGCACCTATCAGTACTATGATAAAGGAGAGCCAGGTAAATAGTGTTTATATTGGATGTCTGTTTGTGTTTAAGATAAGTTGCATTTGTCTTGTTTTTGGAATGCATGTGATTTGTTTATATATGAAGAAGAGATTTTGCTGCCTCCTCTGCTCGCTCTTTCTCTCTCTCTCACACACACACACACACAGAGTATTGGTCCAGCGTCTTTTACGTGTCTTACACCCGTTAACCACACATACACTTGTCCACATAGAGGCTATTAGTATGTCGGATTTACAGCCTAAAACCTTTATATACACATGCACATACCACACACACACACACACACACACACACAGGGGTTATTAGGCCTCTGTGGTTCTCTTACACTCCCTGTGTTCCTGTTGACCCAAGGTCCTGACATACACCGATAGGGCAACTAAACTGTTGACTTTCTCCTAGATCACATAGCGAGTGGCCCCGTGTAGTCCAGCCTCATATTGCCTCAGGCTCGGCGGGTTCCCTTTCCATCAGGAAGTGTTCAGATCTGTCCCCCACAGTCCCCCCACAGCAGTATAGAGGAGCTGTCACATCCTTTTCTATTGTGCTTTTGAATTAATTGACCAGGAAATCTGTAAATTGCACACACTCATTTATGATTTTGTTTCCTCTCTTCTTAAATACTTAATGTTACTTTCTTGCCATCTGCATCCTTGTTACGTTTCCTCCTTTCTTACCCTCTCTCTCTCTCTGTCTCTCTCTCAGTTTCCTTGTCTTTGTCTCAGTTTTTTCTCTCACCATTTCGCTCTTTCTCATCTTGTGTACAGTATGTCTCTCTCTTTCTCATATCATGGGGTTCTCTCTTCTCTCTCATCTGAGAAGCTGCGTTCTCTTTCATTCCAATGTTCAGTGGGGAGATGATGCTCTCTCTCCAAATCCTTTCATTTGGAGGATTACTAAAGTGTGGCTTGATATCAGAGTGGAGGGAGGAGAGTGGGGGGGGGGGGGGGGGGGGGGAGGAGGGCTGAGACGAGACAGAATCACAATCCAAAAGTATCACAGCATTTTCACACAGCGCTGTAGCAACAGCTCAGGTCATGATTCGACTGCATATACAGTAGATTACATTAGATTTAGATTAAAGGGTGTCTGTTTGATGCTTTGTGAGGGCACTGTGGCATTCAGCTGGAACAAATGTTGAAACAGTGGACATGAGGGGGAGAAAGACAAGACACTGCCATAAAACTTTAGCTTTTTTAACATATTCATTATCTATAGCTACCATTTCTCTTATGAGGGTCAAGGGTGAAGGTAAAGCCTGTCTCATGCATGACAGTTTGCCACCCTATATATCACAGTTCCAACACACAGAGACAAACAACTATTCACTGTCACATTTATACATATCACATATATATGTACTCTATACTCTATACTCTAATATAGAGTCTCCATTTAACCAAACCCCCATTCTGTATGTATTTGGACTGTGTGAAAAAGCTGGAGTACCTGGGAAAAACTTGAATAGACTCAGGATTGACATGTTAATTCTTTTATATTCTTAGTCAAATTGAAAGAAAAAGGCCAGGCCAAATCATTTGGTTTGCCCTTGATATGTGCCAAACATCGTCTGATGGGTGAAACAATGCAATTTGCAAATCACAAAGGCTGCAATTTATTCATTCCAAATTGGAACGTTCTATACCAATGTAAAATGCAACACATACATGTTTGGAACACTTCATATACTGAGTATAGTAGTTGTTTTAAAGTCTTCAACAGTCAATATTGTTCTGCAGCTTGACAAAAAATACCTTATTTGCAATGTGTGCCAGAAAATTTGCAATTAGGTACTTTACCTCAATGTTAACGTTCATTACTAATCCCTGTCCTCCCACTAATGGTTGGAAACCTGCATGTGACCTATAGTGAGACATTCAACATCTTGTAATACAATTATAACCTTCATAAAATGTATTCAAGTATACCTAACAAATTGGCAACTGGGAATATTGTGTGCACTTCGACATGTTGAAACACTGACATCATCGACTGGCACACTGTTTTTTCTCTTATATTTCCTTGTGTCTCCACTAGAGGGAGACTCAGGCTCATTGGAGAAGCTGTGGGGGTACCCACTCTGCCAACCCCCACTCCCCCCCCCCCCCCCCACCCCATTCTTCCCCACCCAGCCCCAGAGCAGGTGCCCATGTCTGGGCCTGTCTGGCCCCTCACCCACTTATCTGATTAATACTACTAATCCTGGAGGTGTTGCTGCCTGCCAGAAAGGCCGGTCACCAGACTGGCCACTTTCTTGCTCGCAGTGACCGGGCCGCGAGCCACTGTTTAGGGTTACACTTTGCCAACACGGCCTCTCTGGAGCTAAGGGAATGTTTCAGCTCCAGCTCAGCTTCAGTTTTCTGTTCCTCTTTATCAGCATCACATGCAGTCAGACTATAGAATCCTGTACACTGCTCTGCACACATTACTCTCTTCATTTAACGTGTTTATCCTTTATTCTCTTGTTTTTGCAGCCACTTCCACAGAGCATCACTACTACAATGAGAAACTCCGGTTTTGTGATGGTGAGGTTGCAACACAGTGCTGAGACACATTTATTCTTCGTATCCGTGTGTGTGTGTGTGTGTGTGTGTGTGTGTGTGACCAGTGGATGACCATCTTGCAAAAATCACTGTCCCAGTCAGTCAAATGTCCAACTTCCTCTTTCTCCCTCTCTCCTTCCCTCTCTTCCCCGTACTCTCTGATTTCCACCCGGTAGCAGAATATAAACACTCTTATCAGGAGACAAACACTCATCCCCCTGCCCTCCCTCCTCTCTCCGCTGACCCCCCCCACTTTCTCATCCACCCTTCCCCACCTTCATTTGCATGCATCTATTTACCTCCTCTACCCACTCATTCTTAATAAAGAATCCCACTCAATCGCACTCACTTTAATGGTGTGTTTTGTAGAAGATGAAAGGGGAGACTGTAAAATAAACAGACAGGATAGTGATTGCACCGTATTGAAAAAACAGCAGCTTTCTTTCTTTTTTTTTGTTCTCCCACTGAACTTCATGTGTTTGTGTATGGGCAGAAGCAGATCCACACATTCAATTAGCTGTTTTTTTCCCCTCCATATCCTCCCCCCTCTTATTTAACCACTGAAGATTGAGGAGAAAAGGGGACGGGAAATGAAGAGGAATGGACTGTGGTGTGGTGTATGTTGAGATATGTGTTGTTAACTGTGAGTTTGTTTTTTGTCAGAAAACTCCAGAGTCTCAAAAGTCACTACAAACAAATAAATATTTGCTTCTCCTTAAGGACATCATACATTTTGGGGGCCACGTTTGAGTTACACAATCTTTTCACAGTTTTATTGTTAATTGTTTGGATCACAAGCTGTTTCTGCAGAAGTCAGTTGTAGTATGTTGCAGTTAAAGTCTTGTATAGGAAGTAGATAAATGCTAAATTACAAATGGTTTGATCATATGATAAATGGCTGGGTCAGTAAAACAGGATGTAGCTGTGTCTCTACATTAACGGGGTTTCAGCAGAAACGTTAGAGACATTTAATTCATTCATCTAAAAAAAAGTCTTAATTAGTATTAAAATGTCTTGAATCATTTTTTCAAAACAGAAGGGAAACAGGATTGTAATTGAAAATCTCTAAATAATTCAAGTGTTTTAAAAAAAAAAAAATCAGAATGCCTCTCATTGTAACAGCAGATCAGAACAGTGGAACCAACAAAACAGCGTTTCAAGTCGATATTTTAACCTTTTCACTGGACCATAAAGTTATGTTTTATGTTAAAATGAACATTTGTGCTTCTTTGCTATTCTTTTTCCCCCATTTTTATTTATTGTGAAATTGGTCTTAAATTTCCTTCCAAAAGTCCCTGAATTTAACTTGCGTTATTTAAATCTTTATTTATTGCCATTGGAAATGATTCTACACTACAAGCTCTGTTGTGCTATTGTTTCAGATACATAATAAATAAATAAATAAATAAATAAACAAATACTAAAATAATAGTATAGACCTGATACTAGTCATGCAATCAATTAAAATACAACAATTCATTAACCCATGTATTATTATTTTTGCCAAATAACTTTATTTGTTATTTCTAATCAATAAACAGGCTCTGTATTGCTTGTTTTGTCAGATTGACACTGTTTTAATGTAAAAAAGGACAAAAGCAGAATGTTCTTACATGCAGAACTTGCAGAACAAATGATAGGGTTTTGCCTCATGGATTACTAGAACAATTAGGTCATTATCAAAATACCCGTCAAATTATTTTGATTGATTGCTTAATAGCTTATTACATGACTTGTTTTCAACATTATCTCGGGCTTAACTGCAGTTTCTACAGTCAAAGTGGAGCCAAAGTGTCACTTCTCAAAATGGATCCTATTAAAAGTGCAGTCATTACTCCTCATGCATTCATGATCAGATGCAGCATTGCATTTTGGGAATTTTGGGACCTTGAGTGTCTGCATTTCTTCAATGTCACCAGTCTTTGTTCCCTTGTTTCCCCACTTTTCATGCTTAAATCTTCAGAGAGTCTGAAGTAAAATAAATGAATTAAACAAACAAATTTGTCTTGTGTCTGTGTTTAAAAGTTCAGGTCCCATGGTCCTTCGATTGTTCCCATGTTTTGTTTTTTTTGTCCGTAGCTCGAGGCTATCCATGGACCCCCAGAAACCAACGACCAGAGAAGCTACGCGATTCGCTGAGGGAGTTGGAGGTACCCGCCTCCTCTGTTCAAACCCTCCCCATACCACCATCTCTCCTTTCCTCCCCGTCTTCTTCCTCCCTCTGGGGATTTTCAGAGTTTTCCCTTTCCGAAACGGCCGATTGATTAACAAATAGGGGCATTCTCTCTCTTTTCTCCCTCTCCCTTCATTCTCCCTGTCGTTCCCATTTCTTCTCCTCTCTCTCTCTCTCCTCTCTCATCACCTCTCTTTTGGCTGAGCTCTGTCATCGAGGGGGATATTTGAGGGGATCAGGGGGCTTCAGGCCGACCCTCATCCCTGCTCTGCCTTTCCCTCCTTGTCTTCCGCCTCCTTCCCTTCCTCTCTCTTCATTCATCCCCCATCCCCTCTTCCTCCTCCTCCCTTTCCTCCCCTCCCGTCTTCCACTCTGTACTTGTGGAAGTACAGACCTAGCTTTGTTTGCCGGAACCTGTCTGTGGCTCACACACACACCCACTTGCACACACACACGCACACACACTCCAATCATCCATCTCCCCTCTCTCACCCGTAACCATTGTCTGAAACTAGAAACACCCGACTCACCTCCAAAACCCACCCTCCTCCTCCTGCTCCATCCCTCTCCTCCCATCCAATCACCCCGGCTGGGTTTGGAATGTGGTTGGAATGACTGACCATACACACACACACACACACACACACACACACACACACACACGCACACACCTGTGGCAACAAGTATCTACTACTGTGTACCTCCAACATCATTAATGCAGTATGAGCATTCTGACAAATGGAAAGTTTGTTGAGGAGTGGGACTTAAATACTTTTGTGTTTGTTCTGTTTCTCTCACTCTGTTATTCCATCCTGCTCATTCAGGAGCTGCTGCAGACCAACACCTGTGTTCACACCAGATGGCGAAACAAGCATTGCTGCCAGGTACACACCCTCCTCAGCCCACCACCTTCTGCACACACACGCACACATGCACGCACGCATGCACACTCAGAATCACTGGATGATTTCAATAGGAAACGTTAAAAAGAATGTCAGAACCATTATAATGTGACTCTTGAGGCTTCTTTTTCTGTCGCATCAGCAAACTTTGAAGGTCATTAAACAGTGAGTTTGTTTTTTGTAAGTTACATTTATGTTATATCATGCAACAAATGTGTCTGAAAGGGTTTGAGGGGGGGTCACACCCTGGACAGGTCGCCAGTTCATCGCAGGGCCACATATAGAGACAAACAACCATTCAACCAGTTTAGAGTGTCCAATTTGACCTAATCCCCATATTGCATGTTTTTGGACTGTGGGAGGAAGCCGGAGAACCTGGAGAAAACCCACACACACACACACACACACACATGGTGAGAGCATGCAAACTCCATGCAGAAAGGCCCCAACCGGGGCTCGAACTCACCAACCGTGTGGCCCTCACTACCTTCGAGTTGAAAGACAAATTTCCTTCCTCTCGTCCTAAATCCATTAAACACGTGTGCATTTTTCCCTGCAGCTGATTCTACACAGTGGAGTTTTGGTGACTTTGACCCTAAATGGACCTCAACTTGAACAAGTGTGCATAGACCGCACATTAGTGGGCCGACTACCTGCCAACACCGTCACTGATGGTGAGTTCAACACCTGCACCCTATGAGTTTTATTTTATTATCTGTAATTTACAATTGCTCACAGGTGTCTTAAAGGACCAGTGCGTAAGTGTTATTCATTCGTCACTTCTCCCTTTTCTCTACCAAGGTAGGGAACTACATTGGCCCTTGTATCCCAGATATGTTTGAGAATATCTATTTCCTCATTTTTGTCACGTGGTAAGCGCCCTCTGCAAAATGTGAAACCCATGGTGGTTTAACCTTACGCGGTGGCAGGAGATGGCAACTGCCTTCAAGCAAGGCTCTTGACTAAAGTACATGTAAGAGGCTTTTTGTAAGTCTAAGAAACCAAAATATCTTTGTTATATAGCGATATTTCCACTTGTACAAACACTTATGGCTAGTATATGTCATTTCTGCCAATAATGCCTCCTAACAGTGTTTCCTTCATGGTACAGTATGGTTTGGAACGGTAAAGCCGTCTGTCACGCTTGCGTTTCGACTGTGCCCGAGATACGTGGCGTTGTACTGGTGCTGCGACAACGAACAACGGCATCGGGCATTTTTTTGTGGCTGTTTGTCTCAACAAAACATCAAACTTTGTATGAGAATAGACTGCAGGCGTTGAAGAAACATTGGTCGCAAGGGAGTTACACTTTTCTGTCGCCCAATTGGCTGACTGTCGTGGGTCTAGCTCCACCCGTAATATATATCGTACCGGTAACGGTACTCTGGTACCTCAAGGTAAGGGTACTGAAAAATGGAACACCTGGTGCCGGTTATTTTGGTACTATACCTAATGGAAACCAAATAATACGTAAGGAACTGAACTGTTACACACTCGACCTTTAAAGCTACTTTTGCATTTCTGACCAACTTTGAACTATTTTCACAATAGTCAAACATGCTTTCTGCTGTATTGTTATGATTCAAATAGTGGTCTATACTGTTTCCACCAGGTGTCTGTAAAAGACGGACAGAGACTTACTGTGTACATTTATATGTCTTTTATTTTAAAACCACTTAACCGTCTACAGCGCACACACACGCACACACCACTCTCCTCACCACTTTGTCAAGCAAACACTTGCTCACACAAGTGCTAACTCACACACACACACACACACACACACACACACACACAGAGCAGGTGCCACAGGTGAGCACGGCGACTCTGCAGGCTAATTGCGGGCAAATCCTTTTGTGCTGCGTGTGTCCAGGGCCCTTCCCTTAAGAGCATCCATCAGTGTTTTTCTTCCATTGCACGTTCCTCCAGGGAGCACCGCCCCCCTCACACTGCGCTCTCTCGCTCAGCAGACCTGGCAGGAGAGAATAAGGGGCCGTGGACACCGGCCCAAATCTGCTAATTATTTCTTTCTTTCTGTATCAATTATTTGTTCATAACACCACCCACCCCACTTCCGCCCAGGGTCTCCAGACACCTGATAAAGCCCCCATAGTGCACACGCACACACACACACACACACACACAGACTTGTACATACACTCTCAGGTGTCTACACACTTGTTCTTACATGTATATACGTAATTAGACATATTTTTTCCATGTCCTCTTATGTTTTCAGGCATACATGCCCAGAGAACATATGCACATGTACACACAATGGCACATACTCTGGCACACACTTCTACACACCCACACCTAAGTATACACACACACATGCACACACATACACACCCATTCACCTCCCGCTGTGCTCTATTCAAAGCCTCAGAGGCACTAATTATTAGAGTAATGGTTGTGAGAGGTTGGGTTCCGGGGATTGTGTGTGTGTGTGTGTCAGTGTGTGTGTGTCAGTGTGGTTTAGGAGGGTGGTGGTGGGGTGTTGTAGTAGGTTTGAGGCAGTTCTCACATCTGTCACTTGTTTAATTAGCCAGAGACAATTAGAATAGAGAGCCAGCCAGTCTAGTACACATCATTCAACACATTTACAGTGTACAATTATTTAAACGGTTCACACGAGGCGTGACCTGTGTGAAATGTGTGTGCGCAATGTTGTGACCTACTTAAACTGTTATGATTAGAAGTTACATTTTTATTGTCTACGTGTAATTATATTGTCAATCAGTGCGATGTCAGATGAGTTACAAAATCAAAACAGACCTTAAAGAAAATACAGCCACATGCACTGTGTTTCTGGGAAAAACTCACATGTATCTGAATGGAAATGTGTGAATAAATAACAGTAATTTAAAGCTATAGGCTCCATTTATGTTTTTGGAAAAAGAGAAGACAAAAAAGCATTTTTACAATACTAAATAAACAAGAGAAATCAGAAGTTATAAAGTAACAGAGAAAGAGAAAGTGTATCCAAACCTCCGAGTGCCACTGCAGACAATGGCCTCCAGTGATTAGGGGGTGTCTGTGCAACCTGCTGTTGCTTTGTTCTCCAGAGTGTCGAACTCTAGTTTTGACACGAAATAGTTGACTCACAAATCCCTCAGGTTGGTCCTCATGGCTTCATGTCTGTCAGGTCATGGGCAGAGTGAACGAGACACACTCGTAACATGTTGCTGAATAAGCACCATAGCAACTAAGTAGATCCCCAAGCACGAGGTTGCAGTGATATAAAATGTCAATCTTCATGCAGTTACATTGCAATTTCCTGCTCAAAGTTAACAATTGTGCATAGTCTGTGTGCCAAATAAGCAGCCGTCACAAAAACGCACACCCTGAGAGAGATTATGAATATTTGACAGAGCCTTTGAAAGTTTGCATTTAAAAAAAAAAAAAAAAAAAAAAGGTTTAAAGGCAAATGACTGATTATTGGCACAAGATATCAGAAGATCACCATAGGAAATCCCCAGGTTTTCTCTGTGATGACAAGTACTGCCTAACTAGTTATTGCGCATGGGATCTCTGCTCTGTTTGACACAAGGGAGGAATTGCTGTCTTTACAATCCATGCTGTGGAAATTACAGCTGTAAAGGTGTAACACTGCATTTTCCTGCTCTGCAAGAACAAAAGTCTGCAAACACATCTAAATGTGTTGATGAGCACAACTCCTGCAGGCATTTAGTGAGAGAACATGGAAAGCAAACAAAAGGACAAAAGGCGCTTTATAACCAGTTGATATTCCTGTGAAACAACAATACACCATCACTGAGCTATGAAACAACAGCAAGCTCAAAGCGCTGCATGCCAACCTCCCCCTGCTTCACTTTTATAAACTTAATGAATGTAAGTGTGTCTCTATTCTGAGAAGACACACACACACACATACAACTGAAGTTCATATCCGTGGTTGCATGGGTTGAACTGAGTGTTAGGACTTGTGTATTGTTTGTATTTGCAGCAGCAGCAGCAGCAGCAGCAGCAGCAGCCAGGTCTGCTTTTTGTTTTGTTCCAGAGCAGACATACTGTCCTCTTCTAAACTTTATCCTCCGTGTGGCTTACACTCATATTCCTACCCTATCAGCTCTGATTGCATCATACAGAGCAGTAGATTACATATATTTTACACCATCAAAGTATTACCAGCTTCTTTTGGCTGATGGCTGGGCCAAGCTGTGCATATGCTCCACGATTAAGCATTCTTAAGTGATTTTTCATAGCCCGTTTCATTTACCCATGTTTAAATGTGCTTTGCCTAAGCCCATTGGCCTCTTATGTCAACATGTGCTGAAGAGATGGCATTAAATGGATTTAGGCGACTGTGTGTGTGTGTGTGTGTGAGCCAGAGAGAGGTCAGACTGTGTGCAGGCTTTAACTTGTGATTGCGTTGTTTTATGCCTATGAATGCAAATTTGCAATTGAAAATGTTGTGTGTTGCTGTGTGTGTGTAAATCCCGGCTGCAGGCTTGTATATCTGTGCATATGTGTCTCAGGGATAAATGTACATGTGTTGGTATATACATATACATATATATATATATATATATGCACACTATAATCATGCCTGTCTGGATTCTCGGGGGTGTATCGTTGTAGGTCATGAAGGTCTGGCCCGTAAAGCCAAATCAACCACCTGGTCCCAGATTGGGCCACAGTCTGGTTTCATTCCTCTTCCTTCATTTGGGAGTGAATTGGATTAATCCTAATCCCGTAGACACCCAAAGAGATCAATACTAAACTGCATTTAACTTGATTTGTCTGTAATCTATTACAAAGACGCTTACCATTGCATTAAATGTTCTTTCAGAAAGCCAAGGCAACATTAATGGCTGCATTTTGCATTGGTTTAAGCCTTTTTACCAGTTTTCATTACAAATGCTTTATAATCCAACTTCAACATAGGGGACAGACTCATTTGACCTGATTTTAAATGCTAGTTTCCCCTGTATTTTCAAGCAATGTTTCACTTTCCTCATGAATATTTGCATATTAATTTGAAATTTTCACACAACAGGATGATTTGAAGGGTAATCATACCAATACCCGCACATTTATAAATACACACACACCGTGGTTAATTGCCGGTTAGATTTCTAAATCTCGGGGTGCAGCCTCACTTGTTCAACTCAAAGCAGGATATCTGTGAGACATGTGTACCAGCCCCCCTCCGTTTCCGTTTAATTGGTTTCATAAACAGATTAATTTGAATTTGCTAATCAGCGTTTCCATGCAGCTCCTGAAGAGTTGAACAGGATCAAGTTTCTACCACAAAAAAGCCTTAAAAAAGAGAGGAGAGGAGAGGAGAGGAGAGGAAACTAGATAGAAATGCAAGTTAAGGTGAGGTAAGGGAAAGAAAGCAGACAAGGAACTCCTTTCCTCTTGTTCCTGTCATCGACATGACATTATATACTGTTGTATAACAGGTGTTGATAGATCGTATTATACTTATTCTGGCAAAGGACACATGGAAATGTCACGCCAATAAAATGCAGAGCATTGATAACAAATGTAATGAGATGGTGTTTCCCCAGTAAAAACTTGACTGGAATGAGGAAAAATACCACAAGTTCCTCCAGAGGTTTGTGAAGACAAAATCAATAGATCTCAGATCATCAGATTAAGGCCACTATGTAGATTACAGATTAAACAATACTGCTTCAATTTATGTTCAGTGTTTAATGAACACCTTTAAACATTTTAGTAGTTTGAAAGGATTTGTTTAATTTATTAAAACCATTAAATGCTATGTCTGAATTTATTTAAGCTGTTTAACCTTAATTAATGAAGATATATATATGTATTTATTTAACACATTTAATTCTAATTAAAGGCACTGATTTACATCGTGTATGTAATGTAGTATACGTGTTATTTTTAGTTGTAAGGAGACAGATGACTCCTCAAGGTTGAACAACAAATTTGAATCACAACATTAAGCGGAGAGTGTGTGTGTGTGTGTGTGTGTGTGATGATGTCATTCCCAGCGGTGCTGAGCGAGAGGCTGATTCTGCTGTCCTTCCTGGAGCAGAGCCAAGTGGCTGCAGTTTACCTCAACAGAAAGAACCAGGACTCTGCAGACGGTGGCAGGCGAACAGACAAACTCTCACCCTCTGAAATCAAGGTACAGTTGAAGACACTGAGTGTGCACAATGTGTGTGTCTGTGTGTGTGTGTGTGACAGTGAGTGAGTCTCATATCACTGTCCAACGCTTCTTCTTCATCTTTCCCTCCTGATGGCCAACATTTCCAAAATGTCAGTCTTGTACGTGACAAGAAATACAAAAAGAAGAAAACAAGAAATACAAAGACATATAAGTCACATTTTCTATACAGCAGCAGTATCACAGTCTGTTAATCATTACCAATTCATGGAAGAGGTATTATTTTTTTTTTTTCCGTAATGAAACCATTAACGACTGAAAGTACCCACCTCTATGTTTGCTGCAAAACCCGAGTAAATGAAGAATTTAAAGAGCGGATTAAATAAACGTGCAGTTACTTTAATTAGAGAACTGAACCCAACATAATGTGAAACTGTGAAGCCTCCATTCCTTTGTTTCCGTTCAGTAACTAGTTTCCACAATCTCTCACAACTAGGTTTTACCCTGTTTCCTCGCATTAAGACCCTGTTTTAGTGATTTTGTTTTGAAAGTTAAAACACCTTTTTCTGTCAAATGTGTTAAAGCTGGAGCAAATGGATTGTTTTTAGATTCTTAAAACATCTTCAATGATCCAAAACTGTGGATATCTTCTCAGGTTGCCCTGGGAATGCACAGATAATAAATAAATACAACTTTTTTAGAGCATTTTTTCCCACTTTGGTGTTTTGACAGCTGCTCTCTGTGCCTAAGTGATAATGTGGCTTCAGTGTCAGTTTTGGGGAAGCTAGCCAAACCTATACAGCGGAAAATGTGCATTTCTTCTATTATTTAATCAGTTATTATCAATTATTCATTGACATCCCCACTTACTTATCTAATATTTAATTATTATTATTTTCTATTTATCTTTGGAACACCTGCTATCATAGTAACTTTTTTATTTTGTGTCTGTGTTGATTTTGATACCCCTACAATCTTATACAGCCTAATACAGTCTTTAAACGATGGTCTAGTTTGTCTTTGTATTCTTTTGAACAACAGGTAGGTTTGAAGTTATTATTGTGCCTTATTCTCTTCATGTTTCCTGTCTCTGTCTATTAACCTGACACAAAGGTTCGTGTTAAGAAGAGCAGGTTTTTTTTTGCTGATAGTAACTTTCGCCTTTGCCCCAAAAACAAAACCCACTGTGTCGTCCTTCACTAGCTGGCTAACCGCTAACCCTGGCATTATCACATTAATGCGTCTCCAGAAGTGAAGTCCTGATAAGACACACACACCTCCACACACACACATTCATTCATTCAACCACCGCCACTGTCAATACATGTGCATGGAACCTGCAACACACACACACACACACACACACGCACACACACGCGTGTGCACATGCATGCTCAGCTACCCAACCCCCACAACAAACACACACACACAAGCACATACACATTGCCCTGGTCCAGTGGGCTAAGCTGGAGAAGGGAGAGTGGGGAACATTGAGGGGGGTAAACTAATCCAGCCCACAGAAAGTGGTTTTTGATTATTGCTGACCAGCAAACGCCAGCAGAGGAAAAAATAAAAAAATAATCTAGAAGAGGGGAAAAGATGAGTATGGATGGGGTGATGGAGGAGGGTGTGTGTGTGGGGGGGGTGGTGGTGGTGGAGATGTGTGTTATTAACCCAGTGATATATTTTTTTCTTCTTCTTTTCCATTTCTCATCTGTTAGTGATCTCCCATTTGGCTGTTTGGGGCGATTCTTTGTTCCCTTTATCATCACATGTACGTCCATCATTTTCATTCGTCTCCCCCAGGGGGCCGAGAAGGGTAGACATGGACCAATGAACCTGAAATCTGCTCTACTCGTATACAGTACAGCTTGTCAATACTCTAATTTCTACATGTTCCTGGGCTTTTAAACCTTTGCTACACTGGTGTGTGTGTGTGTGTTTTTTTTTATTATTTAATTTCTGAACACATTCCTCTATTACCACTTTTGACAACACACTGTACCTATTCAGTGGGGCTTTGATTTTACATCTGACTGCTCTTTTCTGGGCTTTCATACATTTATTTTGACACAAACCTCCCATTATGTATGCCTTTGTTTTGTACTTCATTCATCCCGTCTTTCAAGCGGGATTTATTCCTCTCTTTCCATTTCCCTAAAGCTTAAGAGCACAAAGGCGGCCATCACCCCTCTTCCTTCTTCCTTACCCTTCTGTTCAAATCCAAACAATCAGATTTTTCTTCATTACCAACCTTTATTCCTCTCTTTTTTCACTCCTTCACCTTTGCCTTCCCTTTATCTGTAACATCCTCGCCACTTCTCTGCAGCATGACGAAGGTCATGGACACACACACGCGCGCCAATGTATGTTAGCCATTGACTCTAGTATGGTTCATTGTGTTAGTGAGTGTGACTGGAGATAAAGAGTGTGTGAAAGGCCTGTGAATATTGGTGTGTGTGTGTGTGTGTGAGCAATTTCACTTTTGGAGAGAGCACTGTTTGGCAAATAATGTGTGCGTGTGTGTATGTTTGCTCTTAGTATGTCCGTAAAAAGTGTGTGTTTGTGTGTGTGTGGCCATTTTTATTTATGTACACGTGTGCATACATGCATGCAGTCATGTATGCATTTGTGTGTGTGTGTGTGTGTGTTCCTGTCCGAATGTGTGTAAGTGTGTGTGCACGCCCCAAGCGCCACGAGAGCTCATTACCGTGCGTCTCTTTGTTGTGGCCTGTAGAGCGTGGCAGACCTTCCCAAAAATATGCACATCACTAAAACAAAAAGCCCGACAGAACAAAACACACAAAGACATTAATAATGGAAGATAAAGAAAAAAAAAACCCACCTAAGATATCAACACAAACAGAACCAGGGAAGGACGGGAGAAGGATATTTGAGGCCACAGATGCAGAAGTTTCAGAGCCCTCAGGTGTTCAAACAACCCAGAGAGATGAATTCAAATAAGATGAATCACTCAAACAGTCTGATAACTTCTCATTTGTCATACAATGTATTTTAACCGTGTGTCTACCACACTGGACCGTAATACCCTCTGCTCTTCTGACTGTATGGTCCGTTTTGTGTGCTCTTGTGTGTCCTTGTGCAGGTGTTGTGTGTGGAGTTGAGCGCGCAGGGTCGCAGGCTTCACAGACACGTGGCTCTCAACCGTCTCCAGGATGTGGCGCTCTGCTGGTGGAACCTGGACGAGCCTGGTGATGAGCTGTGGCCCTGGACTCCCACAGACGCACACAGGAACAACCTGGTCCTCCTCAGCTGCTCACCTACTGAAGGCCTCAAGGTAAACCGGTGCTGTGCAGTACAGTGTAGTGTTTTTTTCAGTTTCTGTCTCAGCCGTCATTTAAAGCAATTCCTTTATTTGTTGAAATGTTCACTCCCTGGTAGCCATCAATACGTAGCCAGAAGTTAAGGTTGGCAGACAAAGTGCAGCTGAAATGAACAGTTCCATGACCCCACATCTTCCAGTGTTTTGGGGGTGGAGCTTTTATGAGGATTGATGGAAGGGGATCGGACGTATTTGTTGCATTTTGTTAAACCAGAGTCAGTTATTTCTAGCTTTTCCAGACTTTAAATACATGCACATCAAGAAGATGTAGCATAAACTGGGCGTTTAATTGTTCCCAAAGTTTAAACGTAAACAAATACACAGGTCACACAAATTAATCCTATTCAATAACTTGTGGACAATCCTTTCCAGCGTTAACGTTAACAGACATTTTGAATCTTCCTAGGCGTTGACTGCAGCTCTCTTTAGCTCAATGTAAAGCCACTCAGTCTGACTGAGATCACGTGACAGTCTCACTCAGTCAAATATATCCCACCTTTTGACCTTAAACAAACTCTTGGGGTGCTTTGTCTTGATAGAGATGATATTTAAAAAGCTGTCATGACACACGTGTCTAAGTGTAGACATAGCCACTGTGTATCCATGGGGAACAGATTTGAACCACAGATGAACCGTTTACCTGTGCAAGCACATAAGCGGGGTCAATGGTCACCAGAGTCTTTCATTCAGCTTATGTGTTTTATTGGCTTTTGTTGACCTTGCCCATTTGGACAGTCTTTTTTACTGCAGGAATATTTAGCTCTGCAATAACATTATGAAAACCCCCTTTGGTGACCTCAGTATCCTGCCAGCAATCCATCCATTTATGGGAAATAGCAGATTGCCCCCCTTTCTTTCCCTTGAGAATCAGTTGCTGTGAAGGACCTAAAGTATCCACTACACAATTGATTGTAGGATCGCTGTAGGACTGTTTCAACCCTCATCTTTGAAATTGGCTCCAGGCAGTGGCTTATGACTGAAAGTCATCTGATTAGGACGCGTCCTAGACACGTGATGCCCTCCTGATGGCCACCTCTGGCACTACCACCAGGAGATCTGGAGACCAAGGCTGCTTAGCTTGCATATATCCATATCTTCTGGCATGGATTCCAAGGCTGGTTGTATTGTCTGTATTTTACTTATTTTCTGTGTGAGGGTGTAGGACTGCTGAGTGATCACGTGACCATGAGCCATGGTCACACTCACTCTGAGTGAACTGGATGCAGTGAATAGGTGGACTCTCTAGTCAGTGACATACTTGATAACGGCAGCTGGCACATCATTAAAGCTGTAAGTGTGTAACCTTTAAACAAATATTCACTGCATTCAAACAATGTCAAATGAGTTCATACAACGTGGATTAAGCCTATCAGCTCCATATGTATATATATATATATATATATATGTGTATATATGTATAATATTGTATGTACAGTGCCTTGAGATAAAGAATATGATTTGGCACTATGCAAATAAAGTTGAATTGCATTGAATTGAATTACATATAGCACAACCTTTGCATGTGTGCAACAATGTATACATTTAAAGTGATGACCACTGTGATAATACCAATAGTTTACTGTGTCATATTTTATCCACATATCAAATATCATATATCTACAATTGAAGACAGTTGATTGTCTTGTGGCATTACATTCTGAAAAATATTGTTTACTGTCCATTTGACTGTAAATAAAAAAAAAAAAAAATTATGTATGACAGATTCTACAGCGATCAGCCAAGCTAAATCATATTAATCAACTGTTTATAATCACATTGGTTTGACACAGAGGACAAAAAAAGTGAAACAAGGACACAGAACAAAGCAATCAAATCTCAACTTTAAGGTTTTTCTTTAACACCATTCAAAAGTGTTTGAAACCATGTATCATAACTGAAGCGGTTTGACACACACACACACACACAGTGAAAAGGGTGACAAAGCTGCGTGTTTTGAGTGGAGTCTGTGTTGTTGTGGATAGGATTGGGGACGGTGTGTTAGTCACCTCGAGGGTGGCACCTCTGTGTTGCACCTCCATGTATCACCATATGAAATAAGCTGGGGAGCTAAGCTGCAGTACAGTGTGACGGAGAACACCTACGCATTCTCACTCAGTCACTCAAAAAAACCCCTTAATAAATAAATAAATGAATGAATGAAGAAAAAAAAAAACATGACCCTTTTCTGTGTCAACGTAGGCTTGGCCTTGTGCCGAAAGCAGATGAAAGAGCCCAAATCTAATTACCAAACCAAGCTAAACTCTACTCCTTATACGTGTACCTCGGTAAACATATGCAGAATATTCACCACACCAGAGAGAGAAGGGAGAGACACTGGGAGAGATGAGCATAACCAATTGGATGCTAAGAAAGCAAATTCACGCAGGAGAGAGTGAAGGAGGGATGGGAGACGGAGGGGCACATGAATATTGAAATAATCAAAGCAGATGCTGTTCCCTGCTTTTCCTGCTTCTTGTTTTTGGAATGTTCCGCACATCTATCTCACTCCTTCAACTAGTTTATTCTCTGTCTCTCTCTCCTTCACCCCTCCTTTCCTTCTCCTCCTTCCTTCCTCCACGCTTCAAGAACATTAAAGTCTCTTCATGAGGCTGCAGCATCGCGCTCTAATGAAAGCGTTTGTTGTCATTTTTCAGATGTGCAGTGTGAAATTAAGCGAGCAGTTTATATAAGAGCCATGGCAGGAATCAAACGCCGGGCACACATCGGGAGACGCCAGCTACTTCAATCACTTCAAGCTCATATATATGTTCCTTTTGTTCACTTCGCTATCTGCCGCACTAAGCCAATTTTCTAGCCAGTCTCTCGGCATTTAAAAAACTCTGATTTCTTTCCCTATGTGGTCTTAATTCATATCCCCCCCCCCCCCCAAACACACACACACACACACACACATGCACTGATAAGTGGTGCCACAGCATACAGGGGGGGTGGAGGGAAGGAAGTAGAGGAAAACACATACATAGTTTGTTTTTATGTAATCAGTTAACATTTTTAATGAGTCTCCCTTCATGCTTCCCTCTTTTAACCCCCCACTCTAAACAAACACACACTGACAAACATACACAAACAAACAAACAATCCATTTCCCTGCAATTTAATAATCTCAGTGAAAAAGGGAAAAACCTTTTTTTTATTGTATTTTAGCATTTTGTGTTTGTTTATGTCTGTGCTTGTGAACACATTTCTTTTGTTCATGTGTGTGTTTTTTAAAAAGATGCTTGGCATCTGTTATCTGCCACCAAACAGTTTCCCTGCATTTGTGTGATTCTGCTGTCATTTAATTATTATTGACTTGAGCCCTGTGCTATTTCTCTCCTGCAGAAAAACAAACACCTCAGCAGAGGTCTGAAAGATGACCCTACGTTAAATCATTTGCATTAAAAGAATCATATACAATTCAATATTCTATTCTAATGTTGCCTTCCCGTCATTTCTAGGATAAATGGCATGTAAAAGTTTCAAATGTGCAGTAAAACGTGTAGTAGAACGCACATGTTCAGGAGTGCACTGGAATCATAATGTGGACCGTGAATGGTTTGGCTGCAGAATCCAAAGTGCAGAATTACCCTCATGCCCCACTGCCCTGTAAAAGTCACACAGGAAATATGGCTGAAGCATTTCTCTGCACTCCACAATTATGTTCAGTGGCACCAATTATGACATTTAGTTTAATAATCTCACTGCTCCAGTGTTTTTTTTCTCCTCACATCACTACCTCAACTCTTACCCTAATTCACATACCTAAAACCCCCCCTCCCGTCCCCCGCCCCTCATCCCTCGTTTCTCCTCCGAGTCCCTTGGTCTCTTCCTCTCTAGCCGTCTCTCCCAGTCTTTCTCTGCTCCGTGAGCTGGAAAATTGGCTTCAAAAGGCCACTGCTGTGAACAAGGGCCAGCCACACAGTTGGGCCCGTCCGCTTTATCTTTTACGCCACGGACGAGAAAAAAAGGTGCTGGCTGAGAGAGAGAGAGGAGAAGAATGGAGAAGAATAGTTTTGACCAGTCACTGAAACCAATAACCAGGAGAAAGCTACTTACTCGAGGCCTCTCTGTCTCTCTACTCTCTTTGCATCTGTCTCTCTCTCCATGTCTCCACCCCTTCCTCTCATTTCTCGTCCTTTTTTCATCTTTTTTTGAATTTTTCTGCATCCTTCTCTTTTGCACTTTTTCGCTCGCTTGCTCTTTTGACCTGAATTGTCGTTTCTCTTCTTGATGCTCTTATGTTGAAGAGTTTGCAAACAAAGCTCCTCTTTTAAGGCGACTGTATTTCAGCAGGCCTTTCTCTGCTCTTCTTTTAAGATAACATAAGATAATCCCTTTGTTAGTCCCACAAAGGGGAAATGTACAAGTTAGGGTTAGTCCAAGATGTATTTCTATTAGATTTACAGGGCTCCAGATTGTTTAATTGGTTATAAAAAGTTAGAGACATAATGAACTGAGACAGCTGCTGCTATGAGATGAATGCAGAGAAAACGGCCATTGCAAAATTATACATTTTATGAATATCTAACATTTATTATTGGTGCAGCTGACTTGTAGTTTTAAAACTGGTCTGTCAGCTGCAGGTTAACTCTGGTAATGTGTGTGATATTTGACTGATATTCGTGTTTCAACCAACATTCAGTGATATGAGAGTTTGGAGTTGAAGAGTTTCAAACCCCTATAGACTTATGGTTTAACGCGGTGGATTGGTGGTTAGCACTGTTGCTGGGACCGTTCTGTGTGGCGTGTGCATGTTCTCCCACTGTCTGCGTGTGTTTCTTCAGTTTCCTTCCAGCATCAAAACATGTATGAATGTTGCATTCAGTCAGGTTGGTTCATTGTGGCGGCGCGCTCAGTTGCAGGGACTCTGATCAACCCTCCATCTGTCCTTCAAATTTTGTTGTGCAATAACAATAAAGATCCTTTTCTTTTCTTCCTTCCCTTACCTCCTAATCAGCTGTGTTGCCTTCAGGTGCATTTTGCTTTGCCTTTGCTTGGTGCACATGAAATAGAAAGTGAGGCACAGCATGTCTTTAGAGATGACCCAGAGTTGAGATGCAGCTGTGCTGGCAAGAAAACAGATGTTGTGAGTGTAAATGTGTGACTGTGGCAGTTTTTATGTATTTATTCACACATTTTCACAGTTGCTGCATCGGGACTTTTAAGTGCTGTACCTTTTATAAGAAATTATGAAGTTTAAAACATCTAGAACAAGACTTTAAATGCAATGAAAATAGGATTATTAAATGTTCTTAAACTGGAATGACAAAATGCAATAATCCATTTTCTGGACAACTCTCTACTCTTTCTACATGTAATGCTGTCCAGACTTGAATTCACACTATAGTCACATTTCTATGCACTGTTCGGTCAAGCTATGGTCAAGCTACTGTCCTTGTCCCAGTATACAAGCAATAGAGGGAAATTGATTTATTCAATGAAGTGTGTGTTAGTATTTGGCGGTTTATGGTTTAGCTGGCGAGTGCCATTACGAAGAAGGATCTTCCTTCTTCTTCATTTGGCTTCTCCTTATAGGGGTCACCACAGCGGATCATCTGCCTCCATCTTGCCCTTTCCCTTGTGTCCTTCTTCACAACATCCATGAACCTTCCTTCTACCATCCGTGATCTTTAAAATACAAAAATCTGTCAGCTGATGAAGCATAAACTCCTGTGTCCCTGCTGCTTCTTCATTATGCATGCAGTAGCAATTCAACTCCCAGTCACATTATGTGGCTGTGTTAGACCGACTCTGAGAAATTAGTACACATTAATTTGGACTAAAATGTTTACATGCGTTTTAAAAATGTCAGTTTTAGTTGGACTAACAATTATTTTATTTTATTTCCATCATTAAACATATATAGATATACGGATCATATGATTAAAGAGCTTTTGTATCTTCAATCAAACATCCACATAAAACACTGAATCAATACATCAGTGGCTGAGGCCCATTAACTTCTGTATTGTGGTTTGAAAATAACGTTTGTATATATTAATTTGAATAACTGTGCATATGTGGTCAGGAACATGGCTGATTCAGCAGTGAACTAAACTGCACTGACAGTTAATAATTGAGTTATGAGCAATTAAACTCTGGGGTTTGAGTGTTTGTTCCACATCTTACGTGAGCTTGTCGGTAATAATGTGACATAAATGAACACAAGATGAAGAACATATTTTGCTTGATCTTAATTAAACTTCTGGCTGTTGCAGGTTAAACTAGTCCAAGCACTACTTATTCTTTGCCTGAGTTTTTCCGCTTATTCTCAGTCCTGAGCTACACGGAGCTGAATCAGCTGCACCTTATCCCAGCTAGTGCCACAGTGGCAACGCGGGAGCAACAGACAGCAGACACTAGCAAGCTGGGCACAGGATGAAAGGCTGAGGAGGAGGAGGAGGAGGAGGAGGAGATGTGGGTGGATGTGGTGGTGGTGGTGGTGGGTCAGCGTGTTAGGAATTGAAGACGGTCTTGTGATTCATGTGACAGGACAATTCTGACTCGATGGACCCTCACTTTCTATTTGTTTGTGTGCAAGTTTATTTAATGGAAGTGTCACTTTCTATCTATCCAGAGACCCAAACCATGATAAGGATTCTCTTACCACATGACGTAAGCCCTCTAGCCTGCTGGCTCAAATGAACACACACACACACACACACATACACATACACAGCACCCACCCCCTGGGGAGCAGCAGGAGCTATAGCTCTGGGGGATTATGGGGAAGGGAAAAAAAAAGCTTTCAGTAGGACATTCGACTGCTTCTCCCTTCCTCCCTCTAAGTCTCTTTTTGGCAATGTCGGGCAGCTTTGCAAAAGGAAGGCAGGTAGGCAGCCTATCCCTCTTTCTGTCTACATGGCAAAAAGAAATGGGCTCATTTAGCCACAGCTGCCACAGTTAATGCAGAGCTCTGATAGAGGCTTTGGTAAAGTGAAAATCCCTCCTAAAAAATCTCTGTTAGTGGCTGTGGAACTCTTGGGCTGCGGTTGTCTCCTGTCATCCACTGTCCATTGTGGGTGTTTTATCGACAGTGCCACCTGTGACACAACCTTTCTCCCTCAGTGTCAGTGTCCATGTGCTTGGCAGGACCAGTGTGACCCATCCCACCTGTCTGATTTTGCTTCAGGATCCTGTCATCTAAAATCTCTATCAAACTGCAGGTCAAATGATGATAATAAACTTAATTCCTCTTTAAACTGGAAGAGCGTGTTTCTTCAGGTGTTGAGTAACTGACTCCTTACATGGGTAAATAGAAGAGTTTGTTTATCACCATGTGACACATAGAGGATGTGGTTGAAATGGAGCGCTTATCAATCGTCATGTTGATTGACAGCAGGATGTTGATGAGGAAAATGGATGGCTCTTTTTCTTCCATCTCCAGAGCGTGTGGGGTTTTTGTGCAACTCATTCGTCGCTCACTCTTTCCCCCCCGCATACACACTAGCTCTCTCTTACGTTCATTTCTGTTAGTTTATTAACAGTAAAGAAACAAGTCTGCTTCTTCCTTTTACTAAGTGGAAGACCATGTTTAGACAACACAATCAAGGGATTAAGTTCCAGTTGTGCTGCTGGCTGAATTCCACCTCTACCCTCTTCTGTGTCAATATGGGCTTTTATTTTCACTTCTGGGCCAACGAAAAAATAAAAAACAAAATAATGTCTCAAATCTAATCTGAATCTGTGAGTAGACTTTTGTTACCTCAGCCAATGAGGTAATGTTTCCTTTTAGCAGGATAATTCAAAAATAAATTGGCCAATTTGAGTGAAATTTTGTGGAGAGCTTGGCCAGGAACCCATGAAATATCATAGTGGGTCTAACTAAGCAGGTGGAAACAACAGTTTTATTCCTTAAACTTTATAAGATCGGGCAGTTTTAAGACTGGACCAGTTCAATCAGTTGTAAATATCCTGATTTATGTTTAACCATCATTTTTATGGGTGGTTTGAGAGGAAGAGACATCTGCCCTTGCTCATTTGGATCAGATCAACTTTGTAAAGAAGATGTTCAAGTGTGAACTGCTCTCACAAACTGCTGCCCTTTTCTCTGTTTACTAGATGTGAGGAGAAAAAAAACACTATATCTTCTACTTGACCTGATTGTATTTATTTCATGAGCAGGAGCAGCTAAATGAAACCACTGAGCCATTCAAATGAGATAAATGTAGGACTGACTGACTGACATGTGATATGCATTTATTTTGGAAATATGTCTTGTTGGTTATTGTCTCGAGAAATGACCAATTCAAATCACTCAATTTTGCTTTAAGGAGGAACAGAAAATTACAAATATTCATACTGTGGAAATGCAAGACCTTTCCTATAGAATCACAGTAAATCAGAACTGAATCAGCTCCAAAGTATTGTGATATACAGAAAATATACATTCTAATACAGTCAAACTGTAACAAAATGATATCGCCCCAGCTGTAATGTTTACTCTCTGTTTCAGGTTCTTAGCTCCGTCCGGACAGAAGGCCACCCGCTGGACTGCCGTTTCAGCCTACTTCAACCCTACCAGCTGCTAACACTGGAGCTACCAGCAAGACCCCCAGGATCCGGAGAAGGATCATCGGCCGACAACTGTGTGTATGAATGTGCACGAGGGCGCCTGCACCGTGTGTCTGTCACCCGCATCCCACTACCAGCGCCGCCCATTACCTGCACACATCACCCCTCTGAAACCATGCTCCTCCTGGGCTTAAGTGACTCCTCCTTGGTTCTGTACGACCAGCGACGAGGGGTCAGTGTCCTGGCCTCCTGCCCAGTGTCACCCAACCTCCTTGCCTGGCACCCTGCTGGAGCTGTGGCCATGGTGGGGGGAGGGCAGGGAGAGCTGATGTGCTTTGATGCGGGCCTGGCACCTTTGAACATGGCACTGGTAGCAGAGGAGGTAGCTGCCACCGACACACTGAGACTAGCTCAGCACCTGCGTTACTCAGGAGGCCTGCGAGGTCTACAGTGGGCGACAGGCCTGGAAGGAGGTGCGGAGGGGACAGATATGCTGATGCTGGCCTTTCATGGAGGACCACTCGCTGTCTTGAGATTCAGACTAGGTAGGTACATTGAATTTTACATTTTTTAAATGAAATTAAATGAATTCCTTTATAGCTGAATCTGGGCCACAATGGGTGCACATGCAGTACATGACGACTGCATCACTGATCTACTGTATCTTGTACATATTTGTGACATTATGTGACAGATAGAGACATTGAAACTGTGGTTAAAGATCATTTTGCTGTAAGCCATACACGACGTGGAAAGAAAATAGGTGAGACCTTAAGAGGATAGAGTCAGACTGGCAGCATGGCTTCTCTAATCTGTGAACCTATAAATAAAAGCAAGACATTTTGTAAGGAAGATGAGCTACACATGCATCCAGTGTGGCTCAGTCTTTATTAAACTGTTTTAAAAGTCTGAAATCCCACGGTGTTACCAACATATCGCTGTTTGCAACTTATAATTTGTTTGAAGCAACAAAAAAGCGAAGAATCCTCCGATGATTTTTAGCAGCTGGGGTCAAATGATAAGCAGTTGAAATCAGTTGTTGAGTTATTGTGTGAAGTGATGGTGTGCACAATGATGCACACCATCTTCCCTAGAATGAAGGTGCTCTCCTCCCTTCAGTCCCCTTTTCTGTTTTTGATCTGACACTCAGTATACTTTTACATCAGATTAGGAAAAAAATAAAATATGTGAATCCAACCAGAAGTCTTTTAAACTACATGTAAACATGTTTCTCCCATTGAAACTGTACCAAATAATAAGATTGGGAGGAGAATTACTATCGCGTGTATACGTTCAACTGAAGCCAAACTGGTCTAGGTGCTCTGAGCATGCTCCACAGTTCTTACCCTTGACTTTGATCTGGAAATAATAGAAGACGACAACAACAGCGTAAAACAGCTTTGGACTCATTGTGATGGTTAAATGGCTTGTTGCAGGGAGATGGGGGGCTGGCTCCACTTCCCCTACTGTCTGTTAGTGGAAAACCAGCCTTGCAACATCAGGGCTGCCGGCTAAGAGTCCTCAGAATCAGAAGGCCTCACGAGAAACGCGAAAAGAAAAGAAGTGAATAAGAAACAGAGAAAACTGAAATGACCATCTGACCGTAAGAGTTAACATCTGACCAGGTTTTGCGAATGGTAAGAATTGAAAAAACAGACAAGCATGGACGTGGCTCCACGGCTCTGTTAAAAACAAATGCACATGGGCCATGAGAGGGTGAGGATAAAAAGGTAGACAATGCATGGATGGATGTTTACAGTGGTGTCATTACATTACCATTACTAGACCATTTAGCGGACGCTTTTATCCAAAGCGACTTACAATAATAATTTTTAAAAATATGTACTCTGAAACTGTGGGGGGAGCTCCGTAGAGAAAAAGGCAAGAAAAATGTGACCAGACTTGCAAAGTTCTGCTTTATTGGGACGCGCTTCATTCAATAAATCCCTAGTGCTTGTACACCGGGACGAGGACAGTGTCTCCGTTAAACAATGTTATTGAGCGACATCACTGTGCACGTACTGAAACGTACTGACTGTGTCTGAACTCGGCTGCTGAGCAGGTCGTCCTCATACCTCTCCACTGAGGGAAGTTAATTTGTCGACGGGCTGGGAGGTTGGCAGGAGTCATGCTCTCAGAGGTCATTCAATAATTGCCCTAGGGCGCGAGCCCCCAGGTGCATTGTGGGATGCATTTTTCCGATAAATCGTTTACAGTGGCTGCGCAGTCCCTCGGGGGCCCCCAGATAAAGTTTGCCAATCAAAAATGTTCACGCGCACTTCTCCGGCACACAAACACGCACACACACAGTGACTTTGGAAAGAAGATGTGACGGTGGCACGCAGGTCTCTGCTGAAGTTTGGAAACAGGAGTGAGGGGGTGGAGGGAGGCATTCAACTTAGTGTGTGTGTGTGTGTGTGCACAGATAAAGGAGGATGGGTTGTTTTCCAACAATAGCTTCCTCCTCTCTGATCGTCTGCCAAGGTTTTGATGAAGAAAGTCACTGCACGTCTTTTCTCCATGATAATTCTCTCCCCCCCTCCTATTTCTG